>NC_051154.1:125976556-126276556 GCF_013339745.2 Dermacentor silvarum | reverse complement strand
CTTATATCAACAGTGTATTTTAAAGAGCACAATACGTACTTTGATATAGATTGGCTCTAAATTACAAGGGGCACCACGGCAAGCCGATGCGTTTGTTTACGTATATTCTGCCGGTTACCAACACTCGTTCAGCAACGCCATGCCTTTCTCTCTATGCTTTGTGTTTCAGCTCTTCGCAAGTAAAATCATGTTTCTGCGACCAACAGCCCCATGCCATTCTTTAGGACGGAAAAGTGGGCGAAATTCTGGTTTTCCGGCCACACACTTAAGGCAAGTGATGACATGAGCACGTGGACATGAAATTCTCCGCTAGTGTCACAATGCCTGAAAATATGAAGTACGACGAGACAACGAAAAATTTGAAGGACACTTTTTTTTTAAATTATGGGGTTTTACGTGCCAAAACCAGTTCTGATTATGAGGCACGTCGTAGTGAGGGACTCCGGAAATTTGGACCACCTGGGGTTCTTTAACGTGCACCTAAATCTAAGTACACGGGTGTTTTCGCATTTCGCCCCCATCGAAATGCGGCCGCCGTGGCCGGGATTCGATCCCGCGACCTCGTGCTCAGCAGCCCAACACCATAGCCACTGAGCAACCACGGCGGATCATTGAAGGACACTTTGTAAATTCCAAAGTGTGTACAGCGAAAGCCTGTAGCCATTCGAGTGGCTATGCCATGTCTTTGTTTTTTTTTTTTTTTTTTTTTGCAAGACACTACCAGTAGAATGGGCATAGGCTGTCGCCGAACAAACTTTGGAATTTACAAAGTGTCCTTCAAATTTTTTTGACAAGGATTGACAAAGTATGGTTTGAAGTAAACGATGGACTGTTTATTCATGAATTCTTTGTGTCTTTGCTTTGATGCCCCATGAATTCCTTATGCTTGGCTGGGTCGACGTCTACGATCCGACTAATTCCGATTAACTCGATCCGACTAACTCGACTGCTGCAACGAGACGTCTGACGAAGGAGCGTTGCCGAGCGCCGCTGTGCCATCACGTGATTGCTGAGAGTGTAAGGGGGAGAGGCCGCAGCTGTGGCGGCGCAACTGTTGCTATGCGCCACTGTGCCATCACGTGATTGCTGAGAGAGCGTGAGGGGGAGAGGCCACAGCTTGCACCGTTCCAGGGCACGGATGGACGGACGGTCGGATGCCGCGTGTATGAGCCATTAAAGGCTTTCGCCTTAAAAGTTCAAGGAGGGCCTTCTTGCTATAATGGAGCATTTTAACTCTCTAGCATTTTGCTTTCGTGTGTATATTGCAACTTATATTCTTCGTTTTCTTTCTCAAAATGTAAATTTGTTCTTTTTACTATTACTCCAGCATTGATAAAGTTCCACTCAACCAAATTTTCCTCTTGAAGATTTCCAGGCTGATTTCGTACATCATTCAATGAAGTAGAATTATTAAAATTCACTATTTTTTATATGACTTGTTATCTCAAAACGTAGCCTTGTAAAAAGCCAGCTTTTGTATGCGTGTTCTGTCTTTCAGGATAATTTCCTACACACTGATAAGTGTTTTGTAACAGACTGGTATACTTCATATTGCTTTGGCATCGCTTTATAGGTCTACCACTTTTCTGTGCAATGAACTGGAAGAAAAAGTGTTTTATTCGATACTTTTGCTTGTAGGTTATTTCTGTTGGCGGGCGAGGTAAACTTACATCAAGTTCTAAAAATTTTTTTTTAATTCACAGCTTTAGGCATCTGTATATCATTAAATTTGTCTTCCTAACAAGGTACACAAGTAACCAGCATTGTATTCCCTAAAATACCTTTTTTCTGAAAAGTAACATTATACTTTAAATAAAGAGGTAATGAACGACAATCGCAGTAAACTTCCTCGCGGTCAATAAGGTATAAAACTATCAACCAACTGCCTGAGTGTTATTGATCCCTGACTCGCAGCAGTTCACGCGAGAGCCAATGGAGTCGCGAACTGCCTCATCTCGGCGGTGTTTTATGAATAACGCAGAAGTCTGAACCCCGGAGAAATGGTGCGTTAGTAGCCTATACAACGTCGCGCACATTGACAAATTCACTTTAGTACCTCCTTAGATAATTTAGTGGGGGAGAGAACTAGGTGAAGGAGAGAAAAAGCGGGGACAGGAAAGGATGGGAGGTCAACCAGACGAGCTCCCGGTTCCCTACCTTAACGGGAGGTATGAAAAAAAAATAAACGGAATAAAAAGAAGAAAAGAGAGTTGAAGAGTGTAAACAATATAGGCGTATATGCCACTTGCATATACAAGGGGACGCACCGCAGGGCTACCAGAGTCACTCAGGCCGTTGCTCTTTAAAAAGTGCAGAAGCGCACGAATGGCATATTGCGCCAGCGACATACGTGGCTACGGCCCAAGAGTTTTCGTTTCAGGAAATGCGCCGGATACCAGCCGATTTAACGCACTCTGGAGACAGCGGCGCTGGACTCGGTGGTTTTCTCACATCCAAAAGAGTCGCGCGTTGATCACGGCTGGATAAGTCTTTGTGACTTGCAGTCGGGGCTGCACAGCGGTGTACTACGCTAAGCTTTTTATTTTGTGAAGTGCAGATTGTCCAGTACATGTTAGGGATGCGTTTTTACAGCTTAAGCTGTTATGGGCTCATGTGTGCGTGTCGCTCTCTCGTGTCCCTGTCTTTTTTTGCACTGTGTTTTTTCCAATGAATTACCAACACGCCCAAGCTTCCACGCTAAATCGGCTCATTCCAATAGCCGTTTCGGGTCTCGATGATGCCGCCGCCGCCGGCCGCGTAACCGTTATCGCCGGAAACGCGAAAAAAATACCCAATTCCAGCCGGGATCGAGCCCGCGCCCGCTGCGTGGGAGCCGGATACTCTACCACTGAGCCACGCAAGCGCTTGCTATCGGGGCGCGGAAAATACCCATATATAAGGCAAGCACGCAGGGGGAGACGACTCGAGCCTCCGCCAGTATGGTGGCGCCATCTAGGTAAGATGCCAGCAAACGCAGCGGCCGCAGGCGCAGACGACGATATGCGATTTAGACAAGGCGCGCAATCAACGCGCGCCCGAGCTGCCGAGCCTTCGCCAGTATGGTGGCGCCATCTAGTTAAGGTGCGTGCAAAGGCGGCGCGCCCGACATGTAAGTTGTAGTTCTAAGGCTTGTTCGGGCTCAGCAGACTGCTGTGCAGATAGCATTACAAGCCGCAGCTCGCTGTCGACGCCGGGCGGACAGTTCAGATCGTTCTCGTCAAAACGAGGCGAACAGACTGCCGCGAAGACCCTGTTGTGCGTGGTGCCCAAATTGGAGCTACTCTTGAGCCGCTCTACCAGCTTACGCTGTGACTGTGCTGCGTGTGCCGTGCAGGCGTGTGACTTTTTTGAGTTTCCATGTGTCCGCTTTAGTACGTATCACCTTCAAGTCTTCAAAAAGGATAACCGTGGGGCTTGTTTTAAATGCTAAGCATTTCTAGGCGAAAATTTGCCGCTTTGACAGTATCTATCTATCTATCTATCTATCTATCTATCTATCTATCTAGCTAGCTAGCTAGCTAGCTAGCTAGCTAGTTAAGTGCCTACGTCTTGGTGCTCTCATGGTTGTTTCGTTAACTTGGTTTGTACCATGGTATAGTGTGACAATAGTGTATGACGAGCATAAATGATAGGTCATGACATGAGTGTCATGACATGCGTGTCATGTAGGTCATGAAACAGCCGCCTACATCTTGATGCTCTCATGGTCGTTTCGTTAACCTGGTAGGTACCAAAATTGGCATAGTACGACAAGAGTGTATGACGAGCATAAATTATAGTTCATGACATGAATGTCATGACATGCGTGTCATGTAGGTCATGAAACAGCCGCCTAAAATGACAATGACCCAGCGAAAAAAGATTAACACTCAAAAACCACAGGACTAGGTTCGGACGTGGGCACTAAGTGAAAGAAATAACAATAAAGGATGATGGTCAAAGTCATGAGCAGGAGTCAACAAAAATGACAGTATCTCAGCGAAAAAAAGATTAACACTCAAGAATAAATGGAATTGGTTTGGATCTAATACTCTGGGAAGGAAACACTAAAGGGTGATGGTCGAAGTCATAGTCTAGAGCATGACTAAGGCTTTCGCCTTAAGGGGCGCTATAACGTAAACTGATTCCAAACTGTTTTGATTGCAATTTCTGCAATCAGCCTCCACGATTGGTCAAAACATTTTCGGGGCCACTCCCTGCTTCACCTGTCTGTCACGCGACCTCACGAAAACCGCGATAGCTCCCCATCGGATATAACGTGTACACGCTAATTATGCATGATTAAACCGCACAAAAGAAAAAAAATAATCATTCCTGATTCGACGCGATTTCACCATTAGCCATCTGCTATTGGTTCAATGTTTTCTGGCTACGCCTACTTCGCCTGTCTGTCACGCGACCTCACAAAACCGTGAAAGCTCACCACGTCAATGTGACGTGTACGCGAAAAAATGCATTAATATGCCGAACAAAACTGAAAATGTTTCTGCATAGCAACAGGCTGCCCCGTTCCGAAAGGAATAGAAGATGGCTGCCCGCCGATCGCTCAGGCCCTCGCTACTCGCACCTGCCGGTGAGCATGTATTTATTTGCGCATGATAAACCTTTTTTGCGTGGCAGTAAAACGTTATCGAGCCGTTTCAGCATACATACGACATCGCTCTACCAACTCTTCCTTGCTGAGGATCCGTTTTAGCGGCTTTCTTATCCTTCCGTTGCACGCCGCCGCGATTTTCGACCAGCCACGGCAAGCTAAGTAAGGCGAAGCGGACCAATCGGAGAAGCCGGCACCACCCTCTTCATGCGGTTATCTATTTTCACTGTGCTGGCTCGGCCCCATCGAAACCCTCTCCACTAGAGCGTGCTCCTCAACTCTTGTCAGCCAATTAGATAAGAAAAACCGCTGAGTTTAGACAATGTTATTAATATGCTTTGAAAGCGAACAAAGGTGACCTCCTCTAAACGAGGAGAGCGTTTGATTGGGTTGTTCAGACAACGCTGCGGGTCACCGCCAGATGCTTGCGTCGGTGGTTACGTAAATTTGGCGTCAGGAGTTTGGAATCAAAACCGTTTGGAATCATTTTCAGTTAGAGCGCCCAAGGTCTCCTACGCGTAGCTACAGAGACTTTTGAGGACTCATGACAGGAATGTCATGACATGGGTGTGATGTAGGTCATGAAACAGCCGCCTACGTCGTGGTGCTCTCATGGTCCTTTCGTTAACTTAGCACGCTCTCCGCACACAGCTTTGCATAAAATCGATTCCCACAGGAGGGGGGGGGGGGGGGGGGGGGGGGATCTGCCGGCTTTTTTGTTAGACACAACCAAATGAATAGTTTGCAAAGTTTTACAAAGAAGTGCATGCATAATTAGTACTACACTGGGAGTCCCAAAGTTAGAAACTGTTAGGGGGACTCCCATACATGAACAAAATGAAAAAAAAAAACGAGATATAGATCAAGCATTGGTTACGGTGATTTTACAAACAATTTGAAAATTTAAAGCGAAGGAAAGCTTAGGGGGAAGTAATTGTAGTTTTGATTGTACAAATAATACGTAGAATTAATAAGGAAAAGGGAAACAAAAGTGGAAGAAAAGGTTACTTGTCACCGATGGGAATCACACCCACATCTCCCGCCTTAAGTGTGCACTTGTGGATTTCTACGGGCTAGATACCATAAGGCGAATCCAGTACTTGTGAAATTGGTAGTTAGCGTTATCGGTACCTATAGTTATTTTCAATTAGACGACTGTTATTTGTAGTTTCCGTTTTTTAGTAAGCTTTTACTTTGGTTTAGAAAACAAAACAAAACAAACAAAAAATGTGTAGCCGACAGCTCAACAGCCAGAGAAAAATACAGATATAAATTAGGGCAAACATAAGCATCTAGCAACGGGAGCCACTCAGGAACGGATGGAAGGTGCTAAAAACGCTGCGGACTTCAACAGTCTCTTGCCTGTTGGCGAAGACTTCCCTGAGCCTACACAATTAAGTAGTTTTTTATTCACGATTGCGCCACTCAGTCCGCCGCTGTACAACCCACCTCGTTCACCAAGATGTCTCAGAGTACCTGTCGATCGCGAGGTTCTTCCACAAAGAAATGCAGCCCAGCAACATACACAAATCATGAAGCACACCATCCTCGCGCAACTTTAACCCTTGTCAAATTTAGCAGGGTTACATGCCTCACGCATTTTGATGGGGGCGAAATGCAAAAACGCTCCTGTACCGTGCACTAGGCGCACGATAGAGAAGCCCAGGTGGTCAAAATTATTCCGGAGTCCCCCACTCACTATTATCATATCGTAGTTCTAGCACGTAAAACCCCAGAATTCTTTTTCATGACATGAAAGCGGTAACAGTACCTCAGACGCGATTGCTTGTCCGATCTTCTTGTTTTCAGCTCTAAATTTCCGTGAAGTGATTTGTGTTGCTTTCTTTAATACACGTTCACGCAAAGCAGCAGTGCAAAGGAAATTAATGGGCTGAGAATGACTGTTTCACAATCTCTTGATAACAGCTTGTTCCGTGCACACATTAGGGCGCTAAGGTAGCACATGTGGCACAATTTTATGAAAGAGGTGGTAGAAAAAAGCACTTCAAGCATGTGTGCATGAAAGTAAACAGCATCACCAGAAATAAAGAAACTCAAATTTGGTGTTTTTTTTTAAAGTAAGATGAACGTATTGATGTCAGGTTATTTACAGCCGGCACAGACTTTATTCTATATCAGGTGGTGCGGAATAATGTGAGCCAACCAAGGTTATGTTGCGTGCGTTTTTCCAGCTTCATTCTATTTCAAATCTGAAAACAAGGAGCAAAAGCCCCTTCTGTAACGAGCAGAAAGTACCTGCAATTTCAAGGTGAAGAAAAAGCCACACAGCTCACTAGGTTGCTCAGTGTAGAAATAAAAGATTAAGATAAACAAGGTGTCAAAGAATAATGTTAAAGGCAGAAATCAAACGAGATGCACCGAATGTGGTGCTGCATTGAAAAATTAAAAAAGATCCTGCCCTCTTTTTTTCCCTTTTCTTTTTCGCTCTCCTGAGTATAGATAGGCGAGGTGAAAGGTATTCCAGGAGTTGATCCCCAGACGACAGCTAATGCAGAGCTAGAACAGCGGTATTATTTACGCATATTGTTGGTGTAGTTGCATAGGCGTAACCTTGTCGAATTCGTTTGTGCGTCTGTATGAGTGCATACCATAATTCTCACCCAGCTCCGGCAGTAGCATACCAGGCCATCAGCCAGGCAAACAACTCCAGAATTTCATTAAGGATAGCATTTTGCTTTCTCGTGTCGAACTTATGGAGTCGATGCATTGCGTGTAAATCAATGTAGTTCATTTCCGCTCTTAGTACCGTCGCTGAGGGTCTATCAGAAGGAGGCTGATGCACGCCCTCTAAGCACGCAGCTTGGTAGAGCACAATTCTGAACAACTGGTTTAGCGGGTGCGGCGAGGCGGCTGCGACTGAGGGTACACCTAACGCCTTCCTGGAGCACAAATCCCAGTACGTCAGGGTAGAGAGAATGCGTCTGTGCCCGCATGTGTCAGCGGTCTAACAGATAGAGCATCGTGCTCCTGCGCTGGGATCCCAGGTTCGGACGACGTAGTCTTTTATTATTATTGAGGCTGTGACTGAGGCTACCTGGGAGTCCTACGAAAAAAAAAAACAACAAAGTGACTCCACACTGGTTGACATCGAAGAAAGACAAGTTTTTCCGGGAAGCACTATATAGTGTACCATGTCGTTTGTTGTTTCATGTTTTTCCATGTTTGTAATTCGGGAGGGAAGAGAGGCTCCCTCAAAAGACCTTGTCTTTCTTCCTTCGATGCCAACCGCTGTTGAGTCTCCTTAACTTCCCCTAGGCCACCTTACTCTGCTTTAGTACCACGTTACTCTTGCATCAACCATTTAATTAACCGTTAGTTTTCCTTCCCTTTTTTTTTCTTTTTGGACACTGTCTTCTTTCGGGATCGGACCACATTTTTCTTTGAGTAACGCGTCACTTCCGGTTCCGGTTTTAGGCGCGCACAGTATGAACAAGCGCATCTGAATTTGATTTCGGTCATTGTTCGCTTATTACACGTTATTACTGCTCCGTGCATAGCTATACACTAACTTGGCAGATATTTTTTTCTAAGCTTTATTTTGACGAGGAAACCGCGCATATGACGAGGACTAAGAAAGATAGACAACATATGCGCTCTGTTCTCGATCTTTAGACCTCGTCTTACGCGCTGTTCCCCCTATCAAACGGGACGCCAACTAGCCCAACGTCGATCCCTTTTGCAGTTCATTTTGACGCCTTTCTTGTGGTCCTAAGGGCACTATAAGGCCTAAACTTGTCTAATTTACTAGGCGAAAGTGGTTAGATACTAAAATCCCACGAACCCCAAATCAATATGAACTCGCCAGAGAAGACCTTGTCTTCAAGAAACTCGGGGAGTGAGCCGTATTATGATTCACATTAAAAGGCTGGCTTACAGCCACCCCCCTTTATGACGTCAAACATCTTGATTTAATCAACACCACTCTGAACGACAGCCTTCCTTTCATGTTTTTGGCAAATGCAATGTCGCGTACGCATTCAACTGTTTTATTATATGCTACCTGCGAAATATACTACAAACAAATAAATAACAAACTGCGTTCTCATTTTACAACCCTACTGGTACCAATGGGTTCTGTAGTGCCTTGTGGTTTCTCGTGATCTTTTGACTACAGCAAGATGCCCAAATGCATAGTTCAAAATATTCGCGGGTTAGTGCCGCTGACTTTGTAGGTTCCAAGCAGCACCTTCCCAAAAGTCCCAGCAGTGCTCGTTTTCTTGTGATTTCAATTTTGTTCGTACTCTACGTGGTGTAAATGCGCTAGTAAAACTTCAAACACATTACAGCTCTAATTAATGCCACCCACCAGATTGTGAAGGCAGCTTTGACTTAATAATTTCTGCTGTCCTTCAACTGCGCACATTTAGCGTGTGACGAGACTCTGGTCTCTTTACGTGTCTGAAGACAAGTTAAACCACTTTTAACAGAGACTCCAGGCTATCAGAAAGTGAAAAATGACAGACTCAGACTCTTTAAAACATTGAGTAGTTTACTACGGTAATCAGTTAGCTTAACGAGTCATTCTCGCTAGCTCCGATTTTCCAATGCTCCAGCAGGGGCTTCACCTTCCCTGTAGCGATTGCGGAAAACGTTTTCTGTCGAGTGTCCACTCTCAGGTAGCTGCTGTACAAGCCCTTAGTATTCAGCCGGCTTTATATTACTCCATCTTTGACATTTAATTACGCCCATCAAGGTGGATCTATGTCCGAAGAAAATACAAATACAAATCTTAAGATCTTCTGAACCACCATTTATGACCACTAAAAGCTGGCGAAATGAGTGTGACGTTCACGGGGTGATGTTACATTGCGTACGTCTTGCAGAAAAATAACCTAGGCCCATATTCACACAAACCTCTTACGATAGAATTGCCGCTAAAAGAAATTCCAGCCAACCCTGGTGCTGGGCACAGTATCAGCGAAGGTAGCGGGCCAATAACAAAAAGCGCTTAATAACAAAAAGCTTTTTGAATTCGGACCCAGGGATACGCGTATACACAAAAAAAATGTTCTTACGCTTAAATTATTTGCAAAAGCCGATGCCACCCTCTCATGATGTTCGACATTACATTAATAAATGTGTGCGAATATATTCTAAACTTTCGTATAACCAATCGAATGTTGTCCTATTCGATTCGGTCTCGCAATCGAATAATCACTATTCACAAATACAAATAGTTTTCGAATAGTTTCGTAATAGTTCAGGATCGTCAGGAGTACTCAATCAAACATATTATTGGCACGAAAGCATGATAAATTTCATCCCCGCTGCCATAATAGGCATAAAACATGACAAGTTGCGCAGCGACGCAGGTCACGTCGCTCAGGGAGCCAGACTGCACCGGCTTAACCGCTATCGTTCCTACTTAGAGAGAAATCTTGGGTATGCGAGCAAACCACATGCTGTTCCTAATGCTCAATTTGAGTTTTAATAAGCAAGGCTTCATAACGTGCAATTTAATGACAGAAACCTGCTAAAGTCAGCAATACCAGCATTTGAACATTGGTTTACAATAATGGTGAAAACCACTGTTCATAATTCGAAAAACATTCGAAACGTATTCGATTTCATTCGATTCCCTTCTGGCGCATTTTAATTCGTATTTAATTAAATCTCAAAAATTCGCACAGCACTAAATATTAGCGAAGGCACCCGGGAATATTACGGACAGCATTTACGAACGAAAAGATTTGTTAATTCGTCTCCGGGTTTCCTAGAACTTATCGTTGGTCCTCGTACTTAGGGCAAGTGTTTTTGTACGAGAAATGGTTGCTTAATTGACGAAATCGGGTTTTCCTCAGTCTCGAATATTCTTCCACTGTAGTTCGCTATGCACACGAGGACATTTATGGCTCCTTGTTAACATCAAAAGTTTGGCGGGAAATGCTTCCACGGAAACGTGTTTCTTACACTGAACAAATAGACGATACGCGCATAACGGTCGTCTTTGCCGCTTTCCAGTACCAACGGAGTAAATATATGCGGACAAATTGAGGATCTCCCACTGCAAAATTTATTCACAGCGCTTACTTTTCTTCGTATTGATATAAGTCCTGGTGAGACAGCGATCGAATTGGTGGCAGCGCTTCAACTGTTGTATTTTTGCCAGTTTATATGTTAAACGGCTGTTTTTTTTTTTCTGAATACAATGTTCGCTTTGCATCGGGTAACTCAGACAATAACAACACAAGGGGGAAAATAAAACGCCACAATCTGAATAACCTTTGTATTGAAGCCAAAGTGGGCTTCAAGTCAAGGCGAAAATTATGCGCATGAGGCAAAGAAAACAATAGGCGGTTGGGTGCGAAAAGGAATAACTATTTGTTCAAGCGGATTCGCTGGAAATTCGGTTTCCTTCAGCAAACTTCTTCCTGCGTTATTGTGAAAATAAATGGTATCTATAACAGATGATCGCAACCAATATTATTATTGCCACTCCGTTTCAGACACGGCAAAGACGCATGGAAGCAGTTGAATAATGATATCAGTTTTTTTATGAGCTGTGGCCCATTTTTCTTTCTAAGCACTGTACAACGAAAATCGATATACCAATCATACAGTATAACCAGGGAAGGCTGTTTTTTTTAAATTATTTTTGAACATTTTGTAGATTTATTTACGAAGTCCCACGCTACTGCACGGAAAGTCCATCTATGAAGCGCACTGATGAAATATACATGAAGCAATAGCACAGCCGGCGTAGATACCTGCCGCCGGAAGATAGAATAAGGCATTTGGAGTAGCTCACGGTGAAATGCGCTTCGTGGGGCACTCAGTGGTGCGTATAAGAGGCGAGAAATTTCTCGCGAACTTTACCAGTTCATTATGACAAGCTTACCAGCACGGTTAGCAATGGTAGCTACCATTTCGTAGTGAGTCAGGAAAATCACAGAAAGTAAAGTGGTTTTGTGCGCCCGCAGGGTGTAGTAAGAATACGAAAATAATCGGATGGGAATGCAGCACAGCTGATCGTGGATACAAGAAACAATTAAGTGCTCGAGGAGGTATAGAATGGATATAAGAAGATTAAGTAGGTGCTTCCTTTCCGGCATTAAAATGCAACAGTTTTAGTAATATGAAACAGTCGCACTAGATGTCATGCCTCTGCGAGTACCGGAGGTTCCGAGACTACGGTGTGCTGTTCCTGAATACAAGCTTACACATTCATTTCGTGGCATCCGTGGCCACGTTCCTCGGAAAGCAAAAAACATGTGGGCCCGTATTCACAAAATCTTGCGTTACAACTGTTCACAAGAGAATTTTTCAGCCAATCATGATACTCGACATTATTTTAGTGAAGGCGAACAGCAAATTGAAAAGAGCACTTACAAACAAAAAAATTCACGCAGAAACGCCTCAGGGTGTTCTCTAAGTATGCGTAAGCATTGTGCCGCTTGCTCATCGCCACGCAGTCCGGTTTCACTATCAATAGAGAGTTTTAGAATAGGGGCCCCAAATGTTTGGGGCCCCAAAGAGCTTCGCGGGTGTTAGCGTTGGGGCATGCAAGAGTGAAGAGTTTTAGAATAGGTGTCAAAGAAAAACTATTATAAATATTAAAATAAACTATGCCATTTTATGATAGGAAGAGTAATTTTGACTTCCGTAGTTTTGTGTTTAATTACAATTGAGAGGTTATTCTATTAGCAGCAAGCGATTTGTTGCGCCTAATTTTGAGTAACCAACTTGACGTGCCTTCACCAGCCAAGCTAATCCATGTTAGGCCTACGAGCCATGAAATCGAGAATCGAATTCAGAATCAGCGGCGTCTAATGAATCAATCTTCATTACACGCGTTAGTTGAGAGAAAGCGATAACCGCAGTCACTTCTCCTACCTTACGAACTTCACGCGTTACCACGAATCAAGCCGAGTTTGGTACTCGGAGAGCCATCGCTTCGATGGGTGCCGCCATGTTTGTTGACGCAAAGCTTTTTGGGCTGCTTTTGGGGCTCCCGCTAAATCGGTGAAATAGCGTGCCCAGCGCAAAACCCAAACCCAGTTAGCGCCTCACGCATGCGCAGTGGTGTCGACGCTATTTCTTTGGGGCCCCAAAACGTTTGGGGCCCCTATTCTAAGACTCTGTAATGTTATAAAACTTGATCCGACCAGTATGAACCCTTTACACCCTTATCGGTCTAGATCCGAGCTTTATCAACCCTTACCAGTCGGTATCAACCTTATAGCAATCGATCCGATCGTTATCAACCTTTATCTGTCCTTAACAGCTTTACCTGACATATTTAAACTCTAATCTAATCTTATCGGTCCTTATCAACCTTCTCGGTCTTGATCCGACTCTTATACACTCTTATCGGCACTTATTAATCTTATCAAAATTGATCCGACCATTATAAAGCCTTATCGCTCTTTAGAACTTTATCCATACGCGTCGAATCATTATCAACCGTGATGAGACCCATACACCCCTTATCACTCCCTATCACCCTTATCAGCTCATTGACTGCTTATCTGTCTGTGTTGCGTGACTTGAAGCGCATAAGCCCTCAGAGGTCGGTGGCATTCTGCTCGGTGAAGGAAATCCCCAACGGAAGGCGCATTCCGCGACCAACGAAGCGCATCGGGGAGGGGAACGTTTTTGGAATTAAATTTTCGCAAAATCGGAATTTTCCTGATGTCTGCAATGCTCCAAGTCGGCTCTACATGTGGTCGTAGAGATGGCTTTTATTCCACCATCACGAAATCTTTAAACAATGCCTTCATAGAAACTGTTCCCCTTTAAAATTTGTTTTGTACCGCCGGTACAACACATTCAGATGGTTCAGATGTATTAACCTTCTGCAAGCGTGGTGCGAGCGTGGGCGTAACCCAGTAGGGCCGGTATTTTTGTAGCGATGCGTTATGCTTGATTCTATACAAGTCTTATCATCCACCGCTCATGGCCGGCTGATCCCGTTGATAACGTGAGCGGACCATCGCTCTGACCACTGACGAAGCTCTAAAAGCGCGAAAATACATTAGCATCGGAAAGGCATCGCTACAAAATACCGGCATAGTTAGACACTTGGCTTCTGAGCGTGGGATCGAAGGTTCGAAACTCACCACCGCCAACGTGTTTTCTTTCAAATTTATTTTAATTTAACAGCGGAGCTGTTTAAGCCGGCCGTTATTCGGTTAGTCGTCCACAAAAAATGTGGGCCGATCCTGGCGGTAGTGCAGAACGGGTCCAAGTGCAATGGCACATACGCCTGTGAATTAGCGAAGCTCACCCTGGCTAAGTCTAGCTAAGCATGGCTAGGACTACTTAAGCTTAGTCAGTCATCGATAGCGAATCGATAGCCAATCAACAGCTAATCGATAATCGATCAATAGTCAATAAATTTCGGAAAATGCTGGGGATGACTTGATAGTGCTTAGCCTAGCCCGAATACGTAGCCAATACCGTGTGATAGCCAATCGATAGCCAATCAATACCTAATCAATACTCGATCAATAATTAATAAATTCCCGAAAATGCTGGGGATGACTTGGTAGTGCTTAGCCTATAGCCCAAAAGCCCGGACTAGCTAGGTGCCCACCAGCTCCGCTGTCTCTTTAGCATTGCGCCTCCAGTGCAAGCTACGCTAGCTTTTTTTTTTCTTTAATAAATTAATTTCTCTATGGCTATTCGTCTTACGTGACAGACGGAAGGATGGATGGGTTTCCTCGTTGGGCAGGCATGAAATGCTTACACTATTAAGCTTTTCTGAATTCGGTCCCCGTTTGCTAAGACATCGCAGTGTGGCCGCTAGTTTGCGTTATTCGACATAGTTCCTAGACAGAACCTTAGGACGCGAATTATACAATAAAGAAGCTAACGAGACGCGTTCAGGCGTGCCACGCAAAGCAACATCGGACCAGACCAGTCGGTTAGAACACGCACCGAACTTATATGAATATACTGTTGACATCGTGAACGACGGTAAAAATACGGGCCTTTGATACGCACTTTAGCGTTATATATTCCTGCGGGAGTACTTTCTGTTGTTTGGGAACAGAACAAGGCGTTATCGTTTCATGTACAGGGTCAGCAGAGCAGGCATGCTTTGGCATAGGGCCAGCCTATCAGGGCATTGCATCCTAACCGTGAGCGCCGGCGGCAAATGCCACTCTCGGTTTCCACTTTTCGGCTTGCTTGTACTGTCTTCCATGCTGTGGCAAAATGAGCAGTACATATGCACATACGCGAATCTAGATGTGCGCACTCCCTTTGGCAGCCTCCCGACTGTAAAACAGCAAGACGAATTTTATTCCGGCTCACCACCTTCTTCTGCCTGGCCATTAAACTTCTTTAGTTTTTATGTCTCTTAGTCTACTTGTTGTTGTTTTTAAACATAACTTTGTAGGCTTTTCCTTTGTCTCGACATCTCAGCAAAGTACTCTCTGATTATCAGCGACTGTAAAGGAACGAGCACTCTCAAGGCTTGGAGCGCGAAACAAAACGGTGTGTCTCAGCTTCGGTGCCGCCTGTACTGCAGCGCTCGCTAGTTACCGTCTTTCGGAGCCCGTTTCGCTGGCGACGGCGAGCGATGCCGGGACTGGGCCCGCATCAGCCTTAACGACTGCCATAGCTGTCGTGTTTCCAGCACAGCAAGGTAGCGCAAAAAAAAAACAGAAATAGACATTCGTCCTCGGGGCGCTAGCTTCAATATTCATTCCGGGTTCGACAAAGAATGTGTTTCAATGAAGCAAAGGGGTTTCTAGCTCAAAGAAGCCACCGCAGCAGGATTGAGTGCTGAAATCGGAATGCAGGCGAAAGCGGTTAATTTGGCGCCGACTCCGGTCGATAGGGCCAAGTGTGCTGGGGGAGTGGCGAAGCCATTAGAATGGAATCTGCCCTGGGGTCTCTTCGGGTGCGGCTCGTTTGGTTGCCTTTATTTATTTCTACGCCGTGTTTTTTTCCCGTCCCTACCGTTTGTAGCACCATTCGTTGCCGTCGTTTATGGTGAAACCACACCAGGCAATAACAAAAAGAGAAAGCTCTCGCACCTCACAGATAGTGAGGGCTGAAGCTCTGCAACACGAAAAGCTCGAATGAACAACGTCGCGATGGAAACTGGCTGCTTTCTCTTGCGCATAGTCTGCCCGCATGTGCAATCCCTTAAGGTATGATCAGAATTTAGCGAAAAATAAGCAAGGATTTCTAACAATATAAAGGGTATCTCATTCCCCGGCGTCTGTACTGTACACTAGCTTGAAAGACTGCTTTATGCTCTAATAGCACAGCGGGAATCAGGGTTGGAGCGTAATTCTGACGACGTCGCAACACCCGGTACCGGCGCTTCTATTTTACGCTCCCCGATGACTGCAATTACGGCCAAAATATATTGGGCATTTCATGCCTTTACATGTTTGCCTTTATACTGACTTCCTGTCGTTTATAGCAATAAAAAATTGGCAGTCTGCGCCCTGTTCTATCTTTCTTTTCGCCCTTCTTCTTACATCTTGCACAGTACGTTACTTTTTCAATATCGTACATCACTACACATTAAGACGCCAACCTCTGGGTAACGCGTTTCAACCGTGACAACATCATATGTTACTTGTGTGCCGCTATACGGACACACCGAAGGCAGGCGATGCCATGCCAAGACTACGGAGTAAAATACGTTCAACCTGTTTACCATTTAATTTAATACGCCATAATATAGGCCATTCCACGGACAGCGAGGACGGCGACAACGCCCTTGCTTGCGTTCATGCAGAAAGATGCATAAGTACATTGAACTCCCGTGTATTCGATTGTACTGATAACGGCCAATCTCGAAGCGAGTACGAGAACAACCACTCTATCGCCGCCCTTCCGCAGCCTTCCGCAGCCCGAGCCGTCGTGAACGAGCGGCTCAGGCTGGATCGAGTTACGAAACCCAGACCCGCATTCCGACTATGCACGCTCTGGCGCCATACAATGGAATCTCGTGTGCTTCTCCGACCGCACTGTGCTGTCGTCATGTTGCTGTTGCCGTCACTGGGACATAATGGCGCAATGAATCCAATTTCTTCACTTCGATCATTTCGGGCGCTCTCGACGAGCGAATCTAACCGTCAATAGAAGTAGTCCTGAAACTAATGAAATCTAGTCTGGTCGGTAAGTATCGTTATAAAACAGCACGGCGCTGACAAAGATGAAAACAAGGAGAAAAAGTACCGATAACTTGAACTTGATAATTTTTCGCCTTTGTCGGTGTCTCTTCCCTTTCATCAAACCTTATAAACTTTCACAACTATTTTGGTGACACTAAGAGAAAATCAGCACACAATGTCGCCGCCTTTACCCTCTGCGTTCGACTGTTGTATGGCAGGCACCCACACACACGAGCTCACCCATACAGACGCACATACACATACAGAAACGTATCTTACTGCTTCATAGCCTTCATAGCCTTCATAGCACATGTGTATAAGAGACATATAACCAAGCCGATAGAACTGTATGTGTCTTATAGACTTTTGTGCGCCTTGCGTCACTTACTTGGGCAGTGTTGTAGTTGTCCTTACGTTATCACCAGAGTCGATTTATTGGTGCTGTGGACGATAATAACTAAATTTGATGTGATGCAAACAGAGAAATGTGCACTTTTTAGGCAATCGTATGGTGGCTTGCGTAGCATGCAACTCCCGATGAAAGTGATCAGACATGAAGTCTATGCAACAACCCTCTACGGCAACGCTACATATGAGAGCATCCACTATTTCATATGTAGCATACTTGGAAAGCACACATCCTGCCACTTAAAATATATGCTGGATGTAAAACATCGTGAACAAGAAGGAAAAAGTGAACTCGCTACATGATGACACACTGATACAAATACCCAGACAGTTGCCTCCCAACTCGTTCTGCTAAAACACAATTAACACATTAATCAAACTTGCAGCACACGTCCAATCAGAAGCGTTTCAATAATTTTGCGTCAAATTTTGAATATCATTATTTTCATCACCTTGTCATGTACTATATTGACGTGCACAATTGTGCACACAGAGCTCGAAGGCTTTATAATTCACGGGAATTACTCCAAGAATTTCCTACCGTTTTCCAGCAGTGGAACTTCAAGTGTAGTTGTCCTTGTGGAACTCATCATGCGGTATGTCGTTGCACACAGGGCTGCTGGTGCAGTGTGCAGTTAATTTTGAAACCCCTACACAGTTGCGAACGTGGGCTGCCAAAAAAAGTGTCATAAATGTTGCTATACTTTATCTTGTTCCCTCTAATTGTGGCCTACGTGATGGATTAGTTCTGATATCTTTTGTGCATGTGTGTCTGTGTGGAAGGGGGGGGGGGGGGCGTAAATTAAAGACGAACCTAAGTGCGCATTTAGACTCCTGTTGTGTAGACGGGACGTGTCATATAGCTCTTTTTTTCGCATTTCTTTTTTTTTCAGCAAACGGCCTCCCCCATGCACACCTTGCGTAATTCAGCAGCGAAACAGCCACTGGGCGGAGCGGACGTTACTTTAAGGCTTTTTAATTTTCTTTTGCAGTATGGCTGTTTTTATTATAGAAGTCTGCATGCATCGTTCGCTTGTCGAGGATGCACGCAAGGTGAGTGAGAACTGTGGTTTCTTGAGCACGGTTTCCTAACTTACATAGGCGCATTCAAAGAAGGTGTCAATTTTGTGGTTCACGAAAGAGAAATCATTTATACCGTCGCATTCATATGAATACACAGTTTTTGTTCCTTGTCGATATTGCTCAGCAGCATTTTTGGGTGTGCCATGCCAGCGCACCGTTCCGATGCAATCACAGAGAAAAATACTGTAACAATGACGCCTAAAGGTCACATATGCCGTTGTAATGTGCAATCGATACCCACTGCCAGTTCGGAATGAACGCCAATAACAGGGGTTTTGAAATATTTTTATTAATTCTATTCAATAACTTTAGCTCTGATAAAATTACAACCTTTATATAGTTTGCGATGCTTAGTTGCATTATCAAAAGATGCGATGCTAGCTCGAGGTCCTACCGCTCGGGGACGTAGCGCTGGCCAGATCTTGCTCACTAGTCAGACACAGCACCATAAAGTGAAGAATTATTCTCACGTGGCTCCGCGTCCCCAGCTTCCTCCTTACTCTGCCGTCTAATCTCGCATTACACATCTCTCGCAGATGTTTAGTCACTGGCATTCATCACTAAGTTCTGAGCCTCTATCAACAGCAATAAATTAAATAGCTTGTTTTTTTGTTGTATATATGACAAAAAAGGAGATATCGCAGCACGAATGCGGCGCCAGGTACTCCTTGTCTCGTGGATGTGTAGGGTCCTTGAGCATGTGCTCTTATCCACTGTTACACATATCTATGATGCTCTTGTACACGTAGCATGTATAGATATGACGTACTCTACGTACTGCTGCTTTTCGTTTCCTTTTTTTTTTTTAGTTCGAATGCTTTTTTTTTTTAAACACAGAAGGCGCGCGTTGCAATCGTGAAATTGAAGCCCAGCCCTAATGAAATCGTGTCTTAGCGGGATTATAAGGCTAGCACTACTTTCGAGATACCCGTCCTTAATATTTGCTATGAAATACGTTGAGATTCTAGTTAAATTTCCCAAAAGCACCCCGCAAGCAGTTCGTGATGACCATAGGTGGAGCGCATTTTTAAACAGATTTTGAGGAATAATATCTCGAAAGTAGTGGTAGCCTTGGGTCTTCTGCTAAACGGATATTATGTCACTACTGCTCGACTTCAATTTCGCAAAGGGAAACTTGCGCACTAAATCGAATAATAGTTATTCGTTGAATATTTATAGTTAGCTAACCGAACGTAGCTGTTTTCTTGTGCAAGTAATGTCCACCTCACCCGGTATAGTCCCCTCGAAAAGGCCAAGTTGCGGTATTTGCGGCATGCGCTTTTTATATCGGTTAATCCTAAAAATAATACCCTGTCCATTGCTGCATATACGCTGAAGTATATTAAAGTATATTGATCATACTGTCTAGATACGATACCGTATATAAATACGTAAGAATAAAATGACTTATGAAGCGATACAGAGCCACTAAGTGCTGTTTTAAGGTCTAGTATTGTTAATTTCGTCTTTCTTGGGAGCCCGGATTATCATTTACCTTTTACAGCAAATTAGTCGGTGCGACACATTCTTACTCCCAAAGAACCACGACTATTGTTAAGCTTTGATAAACGTTTCATGCAAATTTAACTCACATATATTATAATAAAATTAATGAGATCGTGAACAAACGGCCACCTATGTTTATGTCTTTTTTACGCATAAATATTAGTTTTACTAAAACTTGAAATAACGATTAGCGAGGTTATTGTGGTTGTCGAACATTTAATTTGTTCTTCTCTTTCTCTTGCAATAGTTTCCTTGGTGTGTCTATAGAAAGCCTTTATTTAACGGATGAATGTATATTGTAGTAAAAGAACTCTCTCCTTCGAACGTCGGCTGAGGGGAAGAAGTTAAAGGATCAATTTACTACAGTCGTTTGGGTAATTCAGTAAAACAAGGAGGCATTTTACTTTTTCCACTACTTGAGAGCTTCCGCGAAGATGCTCCAAACATACTAGCAAAGTACTCGTACTAGGCACGTCGGCCAGAAGGTTACATTACAACGCTATAAAGTTTCAGAATGTAACAAAAAATTGTTGTTTTAGCGTCAACTGTTCTGTTCATTCGGCCTCTTCAATTATTGCGTACTGAAAATACTGCATGGTATTATCTGTTCGACAACGTGTTTTCTGATTCCTCGTTTTACATTAGTTTTCAGGGCCGCACTTGAACTCGTCTTTAGTAGTTTGCTTGGACTCCCTGTCAGTGGCTCAATGCAGAGCAGTTTTTGCGAACAAAGGCACTGGCAGAATAACGTACGCAGACACGCGTTTACCACAAAAGCACTGTAAGAGCAAATGGTGAACATACTTGGAACTTCATAATCGCACCTTGCTCAGGCACCATTCTTGCTCACTGTTATCACAAATAGCTACGTCTTCCAGTTCTATTCGGTGGCACCATGTGCAAGGCACCAGGGCTAATGATCATGTAATTAAAGAAAAATCACTAAGCTGTTGGCAGGAAGACAGTAAGCAGTTGCTTACTGGCATTGCCGAACAGCTAGCAAAAATGTTTGCTCAATTAACCAATGGCTAGCCATGAATGCGTTATTTTCTTAAAAAGCCGACCTTGTTGGACGCCATTTTAGCATAGCTTAACCTGTAGCTTGGTGGAAGTTCTGAAGACCAAACGCGTCTTTAGAGGTAGCGCTAGCAAGTATACTCGCATTCGTTACCAAGGGACCATTGTATTCGTTATGTATGCTCATATTTTCTACTGGATATAACGATTCTCCCGTGCTGCCCCGTGGTAACAAAGAAATGCTACTCACAGTGCACCTGTAGCACCCAGCTGTCGGCCACTTGGTCGTGTCCGGGCATCCTGGGGTTGGTGGCGACGCACCTGAGCTGGCGGCCGTTGTCCCGGGCCCTGGGCACGAAGCCAAGCAGCGAGGTGGTCACGTTGCCGCCTGCCGACAGCCGTGTTTGAGCGAGCGACGCATTCAGGCGCACGCCATCCAGCCACCAGGAAACGAGCGCCGGTGGCAGGGAGCCTTCGGCCTCGCACTCCACCTCGGCACGGAACTCGGCTGACAAGAAATCTTGCTTGCCCCGGATGACCGCGCGCGCGGGCTTCACTGTACGTCGTAGAAAACATAGGGCGAGAGGAAGGGCAGGGGGGGGGGGGGGGGAGATAAAAAGGTCAATTGCGTCCTAGAAGAAAGCGCCACAGAACACAAGAAAATTGCATATTCTTGACAATTCGCCGCATGGTTGTGGTAGAATATCAGTCGAAACATTTATACGTTTTAATGGCCTTTACCCCAACTGTTCCGTGCGAACGGGGGCAGGCAGTGCTGGAAGGTATTTGTCAAGTGATAGAGTAAAAAAGCTAGTCCGGGCATCGCTCAAGCTCTGTAGCTCCTGAATATACGGCTGCTTAATTAATTCGTATATTCACCAAAACCAGGCAATGAAAGTAAAGTCCGACCGGCGGGAAAGTTGCTAAATCAGCTGAAATATACAAGAATAGCAGCTTTGAACGTATACCAAAAGATCACGCCCGTGATTCTTTAACGTACATCGGATCCGCGGCCACGAACGTTCGCTTGGCCGGACGGCAACGGAATTCCAAAGCACGGAATTGCTCTAGAACTGCCGCCTTGCCACAGAGGCCATTTCTGCGTCGGAGAGCACCCTTCACTTCAATGTGCACTTGCGAGATACAGAATTACCCGCCCCTCTTTGATTACGCAACAGATCGATATATCGATGGTGGACACAATGCGCGCTGGCATGACGGCGAATGAGAGAATACAAAACACGCACACAAAAGGAGAGATTTCGGCGAGGCTATTTTTCTTCCAGGTTATTTCTCGCCTGGCGAGTGACCATTGTTTTCTCTCCTCCTTCTCCGGCTCCTTCTGTCCCGCCAGCGACAGAGCTCTCAGCTCAGATCCCGCGCTAAAAGCAGCGAGAACAAAGTAAAGTTCGGCGCGCGCGAGAACTGCTTTCAAAGCAATATTCGTAGCCGGGCACTTAAGACGTCGGCCGAAGAGAGCTCAACACGACATCCATCCGGCTTCCTGAGCCATCAGCGACGGCCTCCAAGCAGGACGTGACGCGGAAGCCTGCCTGCTTTGCTAGCCGCCGCCGAATTGAGCGGCGCACAACGGTGTGCCCTGCAGGGCCTGCGACCGCACAGCCGCTAGCGCGCGCCCTGCAAACGGCCCGCACAACCGGGGGAAGCCGACTGCTTAGCGCACCGGGCGACTGCTAGGCAGCGCCAAAACGACGCGACAGGCGGCCAGCGGTGTCGCATTGCAGTGGGAAATATAGGTTTCGCTGATTACGGTTCCCACGTCCCGCCGTCAGCTTATTCCCGCCATGGTTCCTTTCTTATGCCTCCTAGCACCTTTCCTCTCGATGTTACTCGAGCATACTTTCTTTTTTCTCCGACACGACGTCTCTCTTGCTGCCTTCCTTAGCGCGTGCTGCCAGCAACAGCCGGGTTGCCTTCGTTTCACACCTTTCATCTTATCTTTATTTTTCTGGAGGGGAGGGGAGGGGGTTGAGAGGCCGCGAGGAAAGAGAGGATTTGAGCATGTTTGTCCCTGGCAGGCGGCGCACGTGGCAGGCAACATATTCGCGCCGACTGGGAGATGTAAATGAGAACCTACAGCTCGCTTTCGGGAGGGGGCACGTTCTTCGCTCTTTATCTCTCCTCCGCGCACTCTCGTGGCACCGTTCGCTGGAGGTCCCTTATTCTCGAACGTGGTGAACTCCCACGGCGTGGCTCAACTACAAAGTTGAAGAAACGACCTGGCAGAAACCAAGCCGCGTCGCGACTCCCCTCCTCGGCGGCAATCAGCGTCTGGAAAAGCTGTCGACGCGCGCTGGCACGGCGCGTTGGAAAAAAGTGAATATCCGTTATGCGCGGGAAAGGCTCGTTACCACGTCTGGATATACGACAGTGCGCGCTGCACGCCAGTGCTGCTCGTTTCTCAGCCTTGCGTACCAGCGCGCACGGCGATACGTGACGGGAAAGGCAAAGGCCACGCGTGGAGTCGCAATCATAAATTCGACTCCAGCAGCAGCGCACCAGTGCGGCATTGGGCAAGGGCCACGGTTTTAGCGCCAGCCGAGGAGGGGCTCGGGCGCGCCCTCGGCAGGGAAGGGCCGGCGCTGAGAACGACGCGCAAGCACCTCTCAAGCTGCGTCGCCGCGTGGTGCCGAGTGTGGGCGTGCGTGACCCGCGCGTTCGACAGGCTCGGCCAATTTCAGCTGCACGACTGCTTCCCCGCACATACGCCATGGCCGAACGTTCGAGCGCTCCTGCCAGAGTAAATTTCCCAGGGCGAAGGGATCGACTGACTCGGCGCTAACCGCCCGATACCCTGCACCCTTTACATATGAGATGGCTCATCGATGAAAATTATCGCGGCTACTTCCCACATTAATGCTCGCCGCTTGTTGTTGCTGAGGTTACCATTGACATTTTTCTGACCGCGTCTGAGACGTTTAGCGCCTCGACATGGCTGGTCCACGTAGCTAGCGCCTAACATTATTATACAACGTCCGCGTTACACGGAAAAAAGTACTCAATATTTTTTTTCTGCCTAAATTACGGTACAAGTGTTTTTACTAAGTATAAATTATTTATATAGAACGGGTATTATTAGTGAATAACAGTTAGAGAGAAGAAGAGTGAAATGGAAGAAAAGGCAGGGAGTAAAATTATACGGACGTCTGGTTTCCTACCCTACGCAGGAGATGGACATAGAGATTACGGTAGGCCATTAAGGTCTATCGATATTCTACAGATGCACGCATCGCTTTCTGAGCTTGCAACGCATGTAGCCACGGTCCAAGTAGCTTTGTCACCGAGAATGCCATTGAATCCAGGTGATCTAATTTCGTTCAAGGTAAAAGGCAGTGGTCGCCATAGCGAGGACAGATGCAGATGAAATATTCCATAGACTCCGCACAGCCACAACTGTAGCGTGAAGGTGTGCCAACCATTCGACTGAGTAACACGCAAGCCTTTGTGAACCCCGTGGATTCTAGACTAAGGTAACATTTATACCCAGTAAAGATAGCGCATTCTTCACCAGAATGATTAGCGATTTGTGAAAGTGATCATTGTTTTTTCATGTGTTTAAGCATTATTTAACCATTTGTGAAATCGCTTTTCATGTGTTCTCTTGTGAAATATCTCTATAGTTGAGCCCACTCCACAGCTGTACTGCCTCCACAATGAACGGTGTTCTGAAACTTAAAACAAATATATATATATATATATATATATATATATATATATATATATATAATGGTGGCTGTATTTTTTGATACCATAATAAAAGTAAGTGAGATCAAAACACAATACGGCGCGTTGTGCGCTGCAAATTGCGTAGAGAGAGACAGGAAGAAATCAACAATAGGAAAGGCAGGGAGCAAATCCAGACGAGCGTTCAGTTTGCCACTTTGAAATAGCGGGTAAGAGAAAGGGAGAATATACAGATGGCGATAGTGACACTGCGTGCACGCCAGAGCATCTCAGGACGAGCACTTCAAGAGCAAACCAGTGGGCGAATAGCTTTTTTCCCCAGCGACATATGTGACCACAGTCCCCGTATTTTAAACTCAGAAAATGTTACGGAGTCCAGCCAGTTTGGAGATAGATGCATTGGACGTCGTACCAAGGACAACTACAAAACAGGTGATCGATGTTTTAATGGCCTTTACAAAAATCACACGTGATTACCTGATACCTTTGAAAGGTTATCTGTCCGCAGAATGCTCGCCACTACACGTACAGTTCTCTGCGATTTAAGCGCGATACTTGGACCGCATGTTGGGTATCTGCTCATGAACCAAATGCAATCACCATGCATCACAAACGCTCTCGCTCTCATCGTACACCACAATGCATAAGCTCGGCGTTCCAGCGCCCACCAGCGATGCAACAAGCGCCGCCAGCGGCCTCCGTGTATCGCGTTTGATTCGTTCAACCTTTGATCTTTAGGGTGCTTCAGTCAGGTCACTAAATATTTCATGACAGCGTAACTTTCATGACGGATGTCTCAAATGTTTTTTTTTTCAGATTTTCTCTTTCTTTTCCCTTGCCATCTAGTATAAGTATAATTTTAAATGTACTGTTATTTCTCATTGTCTAGCATCTGTTTCATCTTCTTATGCGCTAGATTTCTGTGTTTATTGAAAATTTAAATTCAGTAGCAAGTGGCAGGTTTCCAGCGTCTCCATCTGATCTTCCAGTCAACTCTAACCTTCTTTTAAGCGAAGCTGTTCATAGCTAGGCTTTCGTGCATTTTTGCTGTGCGTGTGCAAAACACTGGGCCGATCCTGGTGATAGTGCAGAAAGGGCCCAAGCGCAATGGCACATACCCCTGTGGACTCCGGGTGGTGGGCTCCGGGAACTGTAACGCGCCCTTGAACTACCCTTGTCACACATGGGACCCAAAGAGGTCCCAGGAACAAAGGTAACAACAGGTCGTATACGATCGGTTCTTAGCCCAAAAGGCCGACCCACGTCTGCCACGTCTACGTTCGCACCGCCCTCTCCTTGTCGGCGTTCCAACCGCTTGCGTACCTAGTTTCCTGCCGCTCTCCCGGGGCGGCGGCACCATCGCGTATATATATATATATATATATATATATATATATATATATGACAAGGTGCCGTTCTCCATTTTGAATTTCACTTCTCTTCTCTCGTCGTAATGGGGAGGCTGCGTGTAGTGCGCACTCTTGGCGACGATTGCATTCTCGTCTCTGTGCCTACGAAGAGCGACGTCCCGCGTGCGCTTGGTGTTTTGTGCACGATCTTCATCGGTGGTGTTTGCCACCCGCCGGCCATCTCTGTTCCTGCCGTCGCTTTGCGTAGGCGCGTTGCTCTTCGGGAGTCCGGACTGTCCGTGCATATGATGGAATTAATATAATAATAACAGAGGTGATACGAGAATGTGTGTGCGTACCTTTGTTCATGATGACCACCGATCGAGACAATAAATGTGTTCATACCTTTGTTCAGAATTCTGTGTCACCTCTGTGTCGTGTGCTAAACAGCTTCGCTGGTCATCCACCTTCACAGTGTTGAATGGATCATGATTTTTTTCTGCCCTGCCACATTAAAATTAAACATTTCTGACTTGCCACATTAATCTGCATTCACCGACAGTAGTCTTGGCCAAATATACCGAGAACTGCACTGGCGTGACCTCGAAGACATGATTCGTGAAAATTTATTTCTCTCGCAACTTTTCCTAGTTGTTCGCGACCGCCCTTAATGACAGCTTCACAGCAAACTGTAGTGCGATTCATCTGTGCCAACAGCGAGCTCGTTGCAGCATTTTACTTCCCACGCGCGGCCCAATTGTGCGCCCATAACGGGACCCGCGGACGAGCTGTTGTTTGGCGGAGAGCATTAAATCAGTCAAAGACGTCGCAGTTATTGAGTCAGCCGTGCATACGGCGCGTCTGTCCACACGTGTCCGGCGCACGTTGGGTGCGTGATCGTTCTTGTCCTGGACAGCGCGGCGTGGCCAGTCGCCCCGCCCGACCGTAATCGCGTTACGAGGCAAACAGGAAGCGTCCCCTTGGAGCGCTGCCAGCAATTACCCTGTTGACGGGCAATGCGCGCGCGCGCGGCGCTCAATGCAACACGCCCACGGAGTACTTTGTCTCTTTCCTAGGGACGGCAGAAAACGAAAATGGCTCGCCCAGGGCGCGATTCTGCAAACGGAGGGCGCCACTATTTATGTCCTCGCAGACGCGAAGAAACTCGCTCGAAACTTTAGGCGCTCGTAAATCACACCGTGCGAGCAGCAAAGAAGATAATTTGACGCGTCGGAGAGAACAAGAAGAAGACGAGCCCGGCGCCTCTTCTCGCGCCTTGAGTATTTCCAGTCGTCGCCGTACAATGACTGCGCAACGACGCCGCCGCGATGCTTTCACCCTTCCACCCTGACAATGGGGCTGACACGGACGACGACGACGGGCGTCCCCGTGCCGCGGTTAGTGTTTGTTCGCTGACCTCATTGGAGGCTGCAGCTGACGATGCCTCCTTCCATCCCGTTTGCCCCTTCTCCTAATATTATTCAGAGGAGACCGTAAAGCATTCTTTGTGTTGCTGTCTTTTCCGCCTTATTCGTACCAAGTACCATGAAACTCTTTAAGATGAAGGGGTGTTTTTTCGACGGACGCGCGGCCGTAAAAGATGCTTGCACGCTTAACCTTGTTTGGTGACCGTGTCGAACCTTGATGTACCATTTTCGCTGTCCTGTACTTCAAGACGTGCCAATAACGAGCATAGCCAGCCCAAGTTGCAGCGTTTCGTGCTTTATTCGAGGGTGCCAGACAGTGGGAATAATAGTAAGCATGTATTTTCTGCCCGTGCTATCTCCTCCAACCACGTTTCCTAGTGTGCAATGTGATTTATATGGTGTAACACCAGCAAGCCGATTTTTTTTTATTTGTACAACGGCTAAAGAAGGAAATGAAGTGATCATTCTAACCACCTTATCTCTCGCTCTATATTTGCATAATGCAAGGAGATTTTCCTCACGCTCCAGTGCAGTGCCGCTAGCCTTTCATTTAATTTTCACCTAATGTTTCTTTATTTTCGGTATTGTTCGAGATTTTTTTTCTTTTAGTGTGGAACGCATTTATTTAAACTGTTATATCTAGGCCACTGTTGTTTTTGATGAGAGGCTGCGTGTCTAGGAGGCCATAATCACTAAGAAAATTTACAGCAAAAGTTTTGTTATCAATTAATAAGCTAAAAAACTTTTTAATTACTGACTTTAGTGCGAATGTTATAATTGTGGAATTGAAACTAAGGTGTATTGAGGTCATGTCTGCTTAGAAGAAATCCGAAGACTAGCACCAATATGTGCCCTAAAGTTAGTCATTAAAGTTAAGTATCATATCTTAGTGAACTAGCGAAGTTCTTGTTGAAAGTTTTGTTGCTAATGTCCACCAAAAAAGGCAGGGGCCTAGATATGACAGTTTTTCTTTTTTGTGTATGTTTTCCGCATAAAAAGAAACACCTGCTATATATAGATATATGTGTGTGTGTGTCAAGAAAAGCAGAACGACATCATAACAGCGTCTTTGCCTGCTGCACTGAATATATCTACAGGTTTCGGAAACATTAGTCTCTGCTTACGCTCGTCGAAAAAATAACCCAGTTGTTGGATCACTATTCTCTGCGTTGCTTTTTCTGACGTTCTTGTGACTAACATAAACCGACAGTCAGAACAAACCAAGAGGCGAATGAGCATCCAAGCTAACCAACGAATCAACATATATATATAAAGGTACCTGAATGAGGTACTTATTTAATAGACGTCACAGAACGGGTTATACCTCCGTCTAACGTATTAAGCAATTGTTGGCTTCAAGGTAGAGTGGTTGTATAAATCAGAATCAAAGCAATCTTCTGAGCACAAAATGCCTTTCGCGTTTAAAGTGCACTCTAGCTCCGTTACGTTTATGTTCCTCAAAACAGGTACTACAGTCTATGTAAAGCCTATTTGAACATAAAGACTAAAGCCTATTTAACTTCTAATGTTGGTTGCATATGAACGCTCAGACATAAATTTTATTTTATTTTATTTTAATTAAGGACTTAAAGGGACACTAAAGAGAAACAGGAAGTTCAGCTGGAATAAAAGAGGGACATTCAGGAATGCATGCAGTTTTTGTTGGGCGCAAAATTATGAGTTATTAGCGGAGAAATTCGTAAACAAAGACCAAATATCTCTTCCTCAATTTCTCTCACCCCATATTCGGCGCTGAAGCAGTGTCGTCACAGATTTCATTGCTGTCAGCGAATCAGAGGGCGACATGTTACGTCACCGCTTGCGTAAACGGCCGAGGCGCTCGCTCCATCATAGGCTGCATGGCCGCTGCGTTTGCGTTCGCTGCGACTTTTGCTAAGGTGTTCTGTGGCCGCGATGGATACCGTTGCTGACGCTGAACCTTGCAACGAAGAGCTCTCCAGGGAAGCACGGCTGCATTTGAGCGACTTCAGTGAAACAGAGTGCGAAATGATCCACCGTGCTCACGCGGTAGGTGTTTCCGCGTACGATGGCGGTGAGCCGCTGGCCGCGCCGACGGAAAGCGAAGCCTCGTTTTCGTCGACGCCAGGCGACAATGTTCCCGATAGAACAAGCGTAGAAAGTTCCGATAGAACAAGCCTACTCGGTATGGTTCTTTCCTATTTTTATTAATGACATTCAGCGCTCACCGAGCCGCCAGTTTGCTGCTGCAGGGGCATCAGTGGGGGATTTAATGAAGGCGACATTGATGGGACAGTTGCTCGAGAAAGGACTGGCCTCTGGGGCACGCCAAGATATTTTCCGAAAGCAGGATTATATACATATTCCGAGGGCGAGAAATGCAGAGAACGCACCATCGGTTTCTCTGGCTCTTTTGCCGTTTCATCATCGGCAGAGCACTGGGCCATTGCGAACGCCGGGGCTCATCGCGCGGCAGCACATGATAGGACACAGTCGGGTCAACACTGCCGCTGCCCCTGAACAAGCGCCTTGCGCCGTTGATACAGCCCTCAACACTACACACACGAGGTATTTTCTGGCTGTTTCCCGCGAAGTCAACGTTTTTCGAGCCACGCAACACGCAACCAAACACTGCAACACTACTGTAGAGCGGAACAGGCGCGCGCGGTGATGCATGGAGCAAAAACGAAACTACGGAACTATCACGACCGCATGTAAGGCCACACCATTTTTTCTTATTCCTTATTTAATTTTGCGCTAAACTTGTACGTCCTCGCTTGAAATGGCTTAAAAAGTTGGCAAATGCTGTTTATGTACGTTTAAGGTGTATTTCATTTTGCGTTTTATTAACAACGATAAATGGCTTTTGACCAATCGCGGCCAGGCTGCGTTTGCGATCTCCGACGTCACGAACGTGTAGTGCGGGAAATTCGAAGGGGCGTCAGCACCTATCCTTCAGTTTTTCTCCATTTTCTCGCTTATTAAACCTCTGTTCGCAGTAAGAATGGTATGTCTGTGATCGTGATAGGATAATCTACCATTAAAGCTGAACTTCCGGTTTCTCTTTAGTGTCCCTTTAAAGGTCCTTAAACGTAATAAAATGTTTATTTATTTATTAATTTTTATATAGCTTTTTTGTATGTGTGTGTGGCGTCGAAGTTACATGTCTGCAAAAATAGTTCAGCTATGCTTCAATAATCGGCTGGCGTACTGGCATTCTGTGCAACTGCGGGACGTGCACTGTGGGAAGAACCAGCGTATCAAACAACGAAACATCCGCGATTGCTGCGCCACAATGGGCGACCGCTTGCCATTGAAGCTCTAGAAATGTAGTCACACGCGGGCAATTTCTTACGCATCGGAAAGAAAGAAATAAAAGAACACTGCCTTCAACGCTGCTGCACGTTTATATGTTTCAAATGTTGTGGGTGCGCTCAGTCTCCTCTATGCACACAGAAATTAACTGAAAAAGAACTGGACACTCGCGTTAGCACCCGCTTGCTACCTTCATCTCAAGTAAGGGAACAGATGAGCCCTAGCGGTATATTGTGATTCCCTCATAAGCAAAGCAAGCTAACTGCTCGAAAAGCTTTCGCGGATTCCACCATATGCCTGCGGAATGATGTTTTATCTGGGAAGCAGAAAAATATATGGACATTTATTGTGCAAGCAGCGTTCTGAACGACGAATCATTGTGGCCACACTGTAAACTGTATTTCCAAAATGGTAGTGTATTTACAGTGAGGAACTTAAGTGGGCAGTGACTTTCTTATGTAAAAACATGATGTTTTCGTTTGGAGCTAATGTTTACTTTAGTGACTTGCTGCGTCATTGATATCCTAGCGTATTCTTTAATGTCGCTTTGGCTTTTCCTCACACAAATAATGTAAGCGGCAAAGCACCCTTTACAGGCATACACCATGAGCAGTTTTCCGCGTTACATTTTTGGCAGTTTTCCAATCGCTCGATTATTTTCAAAGCAAATAGCTTGCTTTGGCTCTTTCTGCCATTTTTGTGACTTGTCGGTAGTGATAGGACGAGGGTCAATGGTCGGACTCGGCAAGAAAAACTGCGTTCGTTCGTCTTCTATTGCTCTCTCGTTCGCTTACTATCTCGCTCACACTCTCTCTCTCGCCCTTCGTTCGTTCGTGCTATTCTGGCTATTCGCTTACATTGACAATAATCATCGATGGTTTCTGCGCAATTTTTTGGGCAGAAATGGTCACTGTAATTTTATTATTCTCTTGGAAACAAATTAACTATAACCAGGTGCATGTCCTTCGCCTCCCTGCCTGGACGGAATGGCAACAGGTCCTAAAACACTGTCACTTGGCTGTCATACCGCCTTTAGGAAGGTCAACGGTCTTCCCCCACTGGCCGACTTTCTGGCGGCATTCGGTCCTTGCTCGCGTGCGCTCTTGGTGCGCGCGCGCAAGACCAGGCCTTAGGAGACCACATCCAGGCGTCGGAATGTGCGTACGCGTTCCTCTCTGCCGGATTCGGCCCCTTTGTTCGCCGCTGGCCGATGGTTGCTTCGACTCGTCGGGGTACCGGCCTCGGCGAGCGCGCGCACTCTTCCGTCGTCTCGATGTCCTGAGGCAGCGCCTTCCAATCGTGCCCCCCGTCTATTCCTCTGTTCGTTTCTCTTTCTATTTTTCACTGCTGTGGGAGGTTCGCGATGGCAGGCGCTGGCCGTATGATAGGCGGCCGCTGTATTGACTGGGTTTTTTGTTTTTTGTGTTCTCTGTCATGGTGCGTCGTTAGGTAGCGGTCACTGGCAATCATGTGGCCATGCCGTATAGCAATTAGATCCCGATTCCATCGTATTGTTAAACTTGTGTTGTAATAAATGACAGCATGACAATAATAAATGTCACGCTATCCTCCCGGGAAAGCTTCACCAAGGGTCTTCTTTGCTGCGTGCGCGCGCTCTCCTTCCCCAAACTGGTCCCGGCTGGTCGCGCGCACGCAACGGTGCGTCGGCACACGAAGCGGCCGTTGCAAGCGCGGACGCGGCGCCCTGTATGCACTCAGGCTCGTAGTGCTCGAACCCACGGCGGTCGTTCGGCTGCGCGCGATCCTAGAGCGTGCGCACCGACAGCGGTGTATGAGTGACCACAAGTGCCACGCCGCAGCCTGGCGAATGCGCATGTTCAGACAGGCGGACCCGGGCACTCAGTATTTGGTTCCCTCCGCCAGATATTGCGGACGATTTAAACCGGCGCTGCTATAGCTCGATAGCGGACGCCACTTCGAATGTTAATGCCAGAAAATTTCATACGAATTATAGCTTGCCTTGGTTTGTGGTCCTACCTGGCCCTAGCGGGAGCGCCTTCTCCGCGAGGCCCAGCAATATATGAAGCGCTGCGCTTCATAGAGAACCCAAGCGCGAGCATCGCAGCATTGAGTAACCGTAATCGTGTGTGCCAGGTTTTCGTATGCAACAACACCATCCTTCCCCTCAGCGTGCACATCGAGCGAGTTTTCATTATCGCTGTCTGGTGTTTTCACAAAAAAAGAACTAGGAAAATTTTACCAACAAAAATTTTGAAAGGCTTTTTTTCCAGAATTCGTTCCAAATAACTTTTAAAAGTGGATTCGCCTTGCGAACTATCCTGCTACAATTCGTAAAATGAAATATGTGCCGTATAGTAGTCAATTAAAAAGTTAATTAGCGTAATTACGCTAATTATTCAATGAAACCTTTTGATTTCTTGAAGCAGTAACGGCCTCCTCACCGACTAATTTGACTCAAGGGTTAGAATTGTGCTATCTGCTACAGGAAACTTTTAAAGATGTCGTGCAGCTAGAAAAAAAAAAAAGCACCTGGTATAGTCACTGTGTTTGTGCAGTGTTAATAAAGGTTGGGAGGAAAATAACGCAAAAATATTCGATTACTTTTTAGCAATTGCTCAATAACTTTCATGTAATTCATTACAGTCGTGTAAAAATGTAACTAATTACAGTGAGCAATAAACTTGCTGACTGTAATCAGTAACATTTTTAATGAAGTGATTGTAATTGTAATCGGTTACATTTTTTTCTAAACGTGTGCAAGTCTGGTAGTTTCATAAATTTTGTGCCGAGTAGCCAGTGTTCATATCTGTAGGTCTAACCTGTCCCGTCTTTCATTGAAGAATTTAGTCTATCTCCAGCTACATAGAAACGGTAGAACAAAATGATTAGAGTAGTAAGAGAGAAATGCGCTACAGCAATTACCGTGGTAGTTAAAAAGCAGTAAAATCGTGTTCGGTAACATAAGCTCAAGTGACGGACCCCAGTGTACTCTATAAACTTCCGAAAACCAAGATATTTCCAAGTTGCGAAATGTCAATTACGTCCCATTGTGACTCGATCATCTTTAAATTTTCTTCTCTTGCCTGAAATCACTCATATGTGGTTATTAGGACTATAACCAAGTCGTTCATAAGGTACAGTGCTTAAACAAGTCGTAAAATTATAATGGCATATAAATTAAGGCTTCACTGCGGCCCCCAGAACCTAAGGTAAGCTGCCAGAAATTACTCCAAGTTGAAGTGATGAAAAAAATATCGTATCGCAACGCTGTAATTACGGAGCGAAATGACATGGAATGTCTAAAAGAACTGGCATAAAAGCTTTTCAAGCAGACGGAAGTAACGTTTTACCTTTCGCAAAACCATATCAGCTTGAACAACCACATTGCGTGGTCTATGAGGGGCGTCCTTTTTTTAAAGCAATAGCTTTCTTTGGCTCATCCCCCAACTTTGCGGTTTGCCAGTTTCTGGGCGTTCGTGCTCAATTTGGTGCATTAGATGTCACTAGTTGTTTCTATAAATAAATAGAACAAATAAATAAATAATAGTGTCCGCTGGTGGGTTTCGAACCCTGGACCCCCAGGGCCAGAAGTTTGATGCTCTAGCCATTAGACAACGCACACACGCTTGGTAAAGAGGGCAAAAAATTCACGAGGAAACTCTAGAGTTGTCTAAGTATGCGGGAGCACCGTGCCACTTGCTCATCTCTACGCAGTCCGGTGTCATTATTAATCTTTAAAACTTGATCCGACCAGTATAAACACTTATCAACTCTTATTGGTTGTTATTTACCTTATCGAACCGCTAGTGTCGCCACGCGCGGACGCGTAATCATGCGGATATTTTCATATTTGACGCATTTTCTTTATGACGCGGAAAAAATTATTACGCGAGCCATATGGCACACTGACAACAACTGAGTCGGGTGTTTTAAAACACTGTTACTTATATATCAAAATTGTCACCCGCAATTCAATAATTTAAAAATTCGTTAACTAATCTCATCCAATAATAGATAGTACAATTATGAAAAAAAAGATCCTCCCGGTGCGGTACGTCACTGCTGACAGAATACCATTAGTTGCGTCTTCCTACATTATATATTTTATTTTTAAGAGCTTGGCTAACGTTAGCTGGGGACACCTGTATATGATTCGTGATCCCGCTTATAGAGGCGTTTGCAGACAGCCCGAAAAAAGCGGCATTCTTCTCTCCACTTATTAGGCACAGGATTTTTATATTTTTGGTGCGCGCGATCTTTATAATTTAGGGCAGGTAAAGTTCAGATGAGAGCCAGTAGGGATACTTAGACCGTTTAGGTCTGTACTGGGCAATATATTTGCGCATACTGCTCAAAACAAGCTCCTAAACAGACCTACTTGGTCAGAAAATTGGTTTTGTGTGTGAGCAATGACCAATCTGTGGTTGACAAGAAATCATATAAACCAACCTAATCACCATGCTTGAAAGCAAAGTGAGATTATTCATTATTGTAAGTGGAGGAGCTGTGCCTCAGGGCTGACGCAGGGGCAGTTATCTTATGTGATGGGTGAAACTTGTCGGGACGCACAAGGGGAGGTGTCAGAACGGGAGACATCTACAACTTGAGCATTCGAGAGGCACAGGTCTACGACACTGGCACAGGAATTGGCGATCAAGTTACGTTGCTGAAGCGAACAAAAGGACCGAAGTCCAACAACGGGGTGCATTTGTTCTCTACATGTAATGATTGTAATGAGAATATCTAAGCGTGCACGTTCCAATTGATTCCAGGTGTATTAAAATCACCAAGAAGGATTACTCTGTGCATGCTATGGGAAGATAAGACACTTTCAATAGAAGGAATGACCTCATCAAACAAGATAGGGGAAATATTCGGCGGTACATAGAAATTTCCGATTAACAATTCTTCACGGCGCGCTAGGCTGACTTCAAGCCAAATCGTCTCCTGTACACATTCTATGTCGTTGCGCCGAACACTTCTTAGTGAACTGTGAACAGCAATCAGTACACCACCACCTTTTTGTTTAGATCCACTGAAGTCGCGGTCACTGCGGAAGACGCTCTAATGTGGTAGAAAAAATCAGAAGAGAAAATTTCATTGCAGAGCCAAGTTTCGGAAATAACAAAAATTGGAAAAGAAGTCGAACTGACATTGGAGAAAAATTCACGTGCTTTGATGCGAAGTCCACGAGAAGATGTCCAAATTACACACCACTTTGATCTTTGAGGGTTATCTCGGAAGCATGAAGCATGCCGTCCTGTAGCACCCACGGAACGACTTAAGCAGGCATCCTATTGGCCACATTGACGGGTCGTTCAGGCGTTTAAATGCTTCATCATCGACGGCTACATGAAAAGAAGAATACGACTGATATTTTGTTCTTTGTCGCCGGCAGGAGAGCGGATTCAAGGCCTTTAAGTGCTTCGTCAGGTCGGAAGAGTTTGTTTCTATGCTCAAGTTAGGTACAAAAATAGCCTTTGGTCGTTACTGCCGTTGAGCTGTCGATAATGCAGAAGCCTTCAGGGCTCCAACCGAGGCAGCACTCTTGCTTTTTTTTTTTTTTTTTTTAGTCTCGGGGGCTTTTCCAGTGGAGGAAGAGAAAGCAGATGGAGAAACTTCAGCCCGTTCTTCAACTGTGCGTTGGAGTGCATCAAATCTCGTTGAGGCAGAAGTAGAAGAAGTAGAAGACCTTCCGGGGTCGACAAGTGTCTTCCCAGGCATGGCAGTTGAACGTCGCGTCAGCTCGTCGCGCACGCAATGATCCGCTCGATGGGAGGCGACGACTTGGGTCTGTTGCTCCACGCCACGGGAAGGGTCCTTGCGAAGGCATTCGTTCTCCTCCCGCAGTTGGTGAAATTTATTCGCTCAGAAACGAGATAACCTCTAGAACGTCGAGGAGGAGGCGGCGGAGACCAGCCATGTCGCCGCCGAGTTCACCCAGTTGGGCACAAGAGGAGAAGGGAGAACTGATTTGGGAACTGGAAAGCTGCGGGTAACACGCCGCCGGGTCGTCATTAGGCTTAACACCCTGCAGCGTTAAGACACACAGAACGCAGCAGGGTCACAACGCACTTCGAATTCTCCAGTTCGTCGTCCGGACAGGTTACACTTCGCATGTACGTGTTTTTCACACTTTTCACAACGAAAGCACAGCCGTTTTCCGAAAAAAGGGCACGAGCAGAGCAAGCATGTGTGCTGCTTACTACTGGGTGCCTTGCTGCGTGATTAATAATAATAATAATAATAATAATAATAATAATAATAATAATAATAATAATAATAATAATAATAATAATAATAATAGGTAATAATAGTAATAGGTAATAATAGTAATAATATTAGGAATAAAACGGTTCTTTATTTGAGCATCATAAGAGAACACCCTTGAGCAAAAGTGTACGAATCACATGCTCGACGAAAAAACAGAATTTATGCTTAATTCAGACGTACAGAGTTTACGCGTGCATTCGAAAGTTCGCAATGCCAAGTTTAGACGTCCTCAGTTTAGACTGGAGTCCGCAGTCATAAGCGCAGATGAAAATGAGGATTTATCGTGGTATTCCTGGTCCGTATACTTTTCATCAGGGCAGTACATGTCTTATTCCGGTTCCTAGTACGACGTGGTCACTCTCAGGCGCGTGCGCCTCAAGGTATCTGTGTAACAGTGTAGTCCCACGGTAAACACCCAGGGCTGTGGCTATAAGGACCCACATGTGGCGTGCTCGGCGACTTACGCGATTCCGGCAAGTCATATATCATTTGAAGATTGTGTCAATAATTATTCCTCTTATGGAAAAGATAAGAGCATGTTTTCAGCATTTAAAACACGAGTAAGTGTTTAAAAAACTAGGAATTGTTTTACTGTCAAATAGAAGTTCATATGACCTGAAAACCATAACAAAAGTCCGCTGCCCACGAAGAAAGTTTTCCGGTAACCACCACAGAAGCCTCAAAACTTAGCCGAAAAACCCCGATATTGTTATCGTTGGCTTCTGGGAAGCGATGCCAATGCAAGGTAAGTACATCATCAAACTACATGGCATCGTTCTCGAGCCAAGTGAACATCCTTATCGAAGTAGGTAACACAGAACTTGTGAAAATCTCGATTTTAAAAGCATTTTATATGTAGCAATGCGTAGCTTAGCTCAATACTTGCTTAACCAGCACCAATTAAATTTTTGCGCCGTTATAAATTACTTGCTTAATTTCATTTTACGCTCCAACGTCACACTACGTTTACAGCGTATACTCACTGGAATTTGCCTTCTGGGAATTCGTGGTTGGCGGCTCCAGAGGCGTTAGTACGCGCTCTGCGTTTCACGGGAATTGTGCATTGCAGGTGGCATGCGTGTGACACGGAGCACCGCACATATGATCTCACCTCAATTTCGCCCCCGAGCGGCGCCTTCGAATATAAGAGCGCACAGGCTTTCTTTGAATTTTCAGCTGTTCTCGCGGCGTACGTCGGTGTAAAACTTTGCAAACACCATTGTGGTTGCGTGATCTACGCACCGTGATTTTTCTTTTACAGTGCCCTCACTTGGTGAAGATCCCTTTGGGCTATGTTCAAGAACATAAATTAACAACTTTCCCGATAATATGCTCAACGATGAGAATAAATTTACGGACCGCAAATTTCCTGCGCAAAACTAGCTGAAGACGCGCCGCGGTAGCTCAGTGGCTGATGGCGTTGCGCTGCTGAGCTCGAGGTCACGGGTTCGGTCCCGGCCGCGTTTCGGTGGAGGCGAAATGCGAAAACGCTTGTGTACTATATTATATTTAGGTGCACTTTAAATAACATGGCCAAAATTAATACGGAGTTCGCCACTAAGGCATGCCTCGTAATCAGATGGGGAACTTGGCGCGTAAAACCCCAGAATTTTATTTTCTTTAACTAGCTGAAATCCTCTCCTCCTCCTCCCCTTTAAGTATCCGTCGCACGGGCGAACGAGAATGTTCGGCAAGCTGGTATTGTTCGTTTAATGTAGCCAACACCTAGAGGATAAATGTAGTGAAGGAGCTCGCTATGCTATGGAACCCTTGCCTGCATTTCTGCTGAATCCGTTCTCTCGCCATATTCAAGCCAGTTCTACGCCTACTCCTTTCCTACGCGCAACAAGACCTCAGAAACTCTGCAGTATTCAAGCTCTAATTCGAGGTATTGTCGAGCTCGCGGCCTTTACCGCCAATTGTGTCCTCAATTTATTGCCGTGTCCGTACGCAAATATGGTTCACAATATCCTCCCGATCAACAAAACGACAGAAGGTGCGTAGTACGAGCGACCTGCCACAGCCCGTTTTCGTTCTGTCGTCACGGATGAGCTAGGCAACGCATCCGCCTTGAAAAACGAGTCTCGTGCCTTGAACCGACCAACTGGCAGTGTGGCGAATGAAAATAAAATCAAGCTTTAGGGCCAAGTGCATGCCCAGATTATTGCACATGCGCTCAGTCTCACTCCATTAACCCCGCTGGCACTTTCGGAGCAGCTGCTAAGCTCGTTTCTGCGGCTCATCAGGCTACGGTGGCTTTTAGATTTTGTTTTTTTTTTTCATTTCATTCAGACGCGAAAGGCGCGTGTTTACCCAGTTTCAATTAATCTGAATTAACTTTAACTGCCTCAGCCTCACGCGGAACTGAGTGCCCAAGTGTCCTCAAGGACTGTAACGCGGTTTTTTACGTGTAATCTCCTGCTAAAGTGTAATAACGTAGAAACATTCCTGATAAAATTTTGTAAGTTAAAACAATTTCTCCCATCTGGAAGGTTTCTTGTGTCTTGGTGGCAGCAGGAACCAATGGTTGTGAACTTTCCCCTCGAGCGAAACAAATACCTTCTTGGCCCTCTTAAAGAAAATGGGACAACAGGGTATACCTACCATTATCTTGAAAGTGGCCTGAATTAGTTCTAGTACTAAAGCCTGACAAAGATCGGTCACATCTCACCTCCCGTCGACATGTCTCCCTAACTTCTAGCAAAGGTAATACAAAAGTTCACCTGAGCGAGGATAACATAGTGGCTTGAACAGCGCACGGCTTTTCCATCGTTCATGGCTGGCTTCCTCCAGCGGCTCATTGCTAGCCAATATCAGCGCCCTAACCACATATAAAACCAGCATGCCTTTGTATTTACTACTTTGGTCTATCTTGACGCATCCAAGGCATACGAACGTGTGCTCCAGGGTTTCTTCATTCTTTGCCTACTGGACATTGGAGTGACAGGCCCCCTTCTGCGCTTTCTACACGCATTCCTAAGCGACATGACAAGGCAAGTGCAAATAGGGACGACATTCAATTGCACAAAAAGCGTTTCGCGTGGCGTGCCACAAGGAAGTGTCCTGCTCCCATTATTATTTAATGTCGCCATCAATGGTCTACCCGAAGCGGTGAATACAGTGTCTAAGTCTGTCTACGTGTCGATATACGCCGAAAATATTTGCATCTCGTTCCGCGGTAGCCGACAGAAACATCTAGCAATAATAACTCGAGGGCCGTCTTGGCAATACAGGCTTACCTTGAAACAGTTGGCTCGGAGTATCAGTGGACAAAGCGCGTATTACTTTTTTTTCTTGAACTGAGCTAAAGTACAGCGAATTTGACACTCATCCTTGAAAACTCACCAATCAAGCCGGCGAGACAAGTGCGTTTTCTTGGTATTACACTCGACTACACAAATTGCAATGAAGACGCGGCGCGGATGCCATCGTTTTGTCACATGTCACGTCGCAGTAAACACAGTAAACACCGCAATCACCCCATAGGGTTCTAACTTTTTGAAGCGCGGCAGAATGACCGGTCATAGAAGGCACATGAGACCATACACAGCGCCAGCTTTCAACAGATGTTAGAACCACTTATGCGTAGTCGGCATATGTGTTGATGAAGTGTGCGTATTCAGTGTATGCATGCATTAGGTGCTTATGTGCGGTCGGCGGCAGGTGGCGTCGATAATGCCACAACAGTAACGCTATGCTGAAATACTCTACCACATTCAAGTCTTCACCGATGGTTCTTAGAAGCGCAACGCCATAGCCACTTTGCCACCACGGCGGGTGTTAATTTTTTTTTCATTTCTGGAAACGGTTATGAGCTCCTCATAACCGAGAAACACCAGCTTTAAGTCTTCCATTGGCACCAATCGCATGGCTCTTTTGTTTAAAAGAGTTAATTACGCTACTTTGCATAATTATTTGTTTAATTACTACATCGTATCATTTTCAAATGTGTGCCTTAGTGGTAGAGGTAATCCGTAGAAAATAATTTAATTATTTCAGTTCCCCTAATGTACTCCGTATTCTGGGCCTCACTTTCCAGAAGGACGGTGCTGGTCTCGCCACCAAGCGACAGTTACCCAAGTCGCGCACTTGGTGCGAAGAGTAACTAACAAAAAGCACGGCCTGAAAAAGCAGGACACAATCAGATTAATACAAGCCCTGATAATCAGCAGAGTCACTTACGGCACCCCGTACCTGGGTCTCAAGAACAGCGAGAGAGACAAATTGAACACTCTAATACGAAAGACCTACAAGCTGGCACTGGGGCTTCCACCGACAACATCGACGGAGAAGCTACTCAGCCTGGGCATTCACAATACTTGGGAGGAACTAGCAGAGGCCCACAAGACGAGCCAGATAGAGCGACTCAAGCTCACCAGCACGGGCAGGGACACCCTAATAAGACTGGGCTACACAGTCGAATATGAGTCCAGAAAACACTGGGTTCCTCTACCCCTGAGGGAGAAGATCACGGTGGCCAGCATCTCGAGAAGCATGCACCCTGAATACAACAGAGAAAGGAGGCGAGCGAGAGTGGAAGCTCTACGTAAGGCCTACGAAGGACCAAAACAAGGAGAAGTCAGATACACCGACGCGGCAAAGTACAAGAACAGAGCGGCCCACGCTATCAGGGTGATCAACGGCCAAGGACAAGAGGTAGCAGCGGCCTCGGTAAGCAGTCTAGACATCGACTGTGCGGAAGAAACGGCGATAGCCCTGGCAGCCACTACGGGCAAGCGAGAGGAAGATCACATCACAGTCATCACGGACTCACAAACAGCATGCAGAAATTACCAAAAGGGCCGCATTTCCAAACACGCCCTGAGAATCCTCAAAAAACTAGACAATTTTCAAGAACTGTACATTGTCTGGGCCCCGGGACACGAGTCCCTGGCGGGTAATGTAGCGGCTAACGCTGCTGCACGAGATCACATTCTCCGGGCTATCCCACCGGGTTCACGAGCACCGGCAGACCAACATGATAGCGTCCCGAAAAGATACGCCGATATCCTGACTCATTACAGACTGGGCAGGAGGATCTGATCTACCCACCCCCGCACCCCAAGCTAACAAGAGAAGAGGCAGTGATCTTCCGCAAACTACAGACCGGCACATTCCCGCACGGCACCCTGCTACACGCCATGTATCCTACGAGCTATACTCACAAATGCGCCTTCTGCTCTACGCCCAATACCCTCTACCACATGGTATGGGAATGTCAACAAAACCCATCGACAACACCCATCACCGGACCAACCGTCGAGCAGTGGGAGGCCCAGCTGACAAGCCCGAGCCCTGAAGACCAGCATCGCCTGGTGAGCAGGGCCAAGCTATCGGCTCAGGCCCACGGCATCCTGGACTAGAGACGCCGCCCACCTCGGACGATTTTAGCGTCTGCTCATTTTTAAAATAAAGTTTATTCCTCCTCCTCCTCCTCCCCTAATGTAGGGAATTTAGAAGGCATTGGGTGAGCAACCGATATGAGTGCAGGCAGGCACTCCAGCGGGTGTAGCTTGGATTTTTGCAAGTCATCTGCTTGCAGCAGCCGTTGCGCCGCCTAAAGCAGCTACGCGGTTTAGGATTACACCTGGACTTCCAATGGCTTCTCCCGGACATCGGGGTTCCCAGAAAAGAAGCTACTGACAGTCTCCCAAGTCAACCATTGACGTACAGGCGAAATTACCAGCAGATACTCAGTATCTCTTGAAAACAGTTATCGATTGTTAGCCGCTTTCGCTCTTTGTTGTCTCTACCGTACCATCCGTGTCGGAACAACGTACTTAGCGGATCAGAAGCCTCCCCACTGCACCATATTCACACGCTGTCACCGCGCACTACAGTGTGCCGACACAAGATAGAAGTGCCTACACCACCACTGTGTTCGTTCTGTCACGTGAATAATGGTGACGAGAAGCATTAATTTTCAGACTGCCCAGAGTTTATTGAACAGCTAAATGCTCTCTTTGGTGATTTGAAACGTACAGTGGGCCATATAGGCCATAGCCTTGACACGGGGGCCCTAGATTTTCAGGATAGAGGTGTTTCGTCACCAATAGAAGTTTCTTAGTGACAGCTTTTCTGAGTGGCAACATTGTTCAGTGAGTGTTGACGTTTAGCTGTTCTTGATAATGTCACCAATTTATTGATGTAGTAAGATTTCTCAATGGGAGCTAGGTAGACTTGGTGGAGCAGAAGAATTCTTCCCTTGCTTCGTCTAAACGCCTTTTTTATCACTCTTTGCACCGTTAGCTCTACGTGACATGCTCAGTCCTCATTTAACTCGGTGGCTGTTTAAACTCACATATGTTGAACGGGGACACCCGGAAAGAGAAACACCAGCGTGTCATTGCAAGAGTAGATTCACATGTAAGTGACACGATCTTTCTCCGAAATATCTGCAAAATATCTCAATGTCTGCGTTGTGCACGCTACATAGCCCCCGCACAAACTGCAGCAAAGTGCGTAATATTCGCCATTGCTCAGTAGATAGCGCGTCTGGCTCACAACCGTAAAATTCTGCAGTGGCACGAATTTGTTACTTAAGGGAAGCAATGGACAAAGTTTTGTTCTTCACCGCATGTTGACGGTGACGCTGAGAGTGAGGAGACGGCGAGTATGAGGAAATCGCAAGAGACCACAGCGCATGCCGCGATGTAATAGTACGGATGGAAGGAAGGTTGAGCGGATAAAGCGAACAAGGTTTCTTGCTTTCAAATGTTCTTGTATTTAAAGGAGTAGCGTTTGTGTGCAACCATTAATCGAAACTGCATCAGGATTAAAATAAATGACCTTCAGACAAACTACTTCGCTATCATTCGCTCAAAATGGCAAACTTAAATTTCTTTAGTGCCTGCGCCTCGGCTGTTCCTTTACAGTAAGAGCGTGTTAAAGAATAATCAACCTAGAGACAATCTATAAGAACGTGCCTTTCAACCAAAACCACCGGGTACTTCTTTTTTCTATTATTACTTTTTTTCTTTATAGTTCTCTGAATCAAACGTATAGAAACGTGAATACCGCGAACACCTCTTGCTAACGTTTCGAGTATCATAAATAAATAATTCGTTCATTGAAAAAAGCAACACGAAAAAAAGGACAGGCGCTGCGTTGCCCTTACTTGCACCGTTCTGTGAGGCCCAAACAATTTTGGATTTCTTCTTAAAAATTATATTGTCGGGTTTAACGCACCGAAACTGTACATTGGATTATTAGGGACGCCGTAGCAGAGGACAACGAATTAATTTTGACCTCCTTGGGTCGCACGGTGCTTGCGTTTCGACCCCCTCGGATAGCAGCCACCGCTGCCGGGAACCGAACCCGTCACCCCGTTCTCAGCAATGCGAAGCCATAGCCACTGAACCACCGTGGCGAGCTTTGTTTTCCTTCATGAACAACGACGCTGTTGGTAGTGAACTATACTTCCGTTCTAATTGAATGAATGAATGATAACTTTATTTATAATCCGGCGAGTTATTCGGGGATTTGGCCGAATACCCCTGCCTAGGTGTCGGCCAGGAGCCCTTGAGCTCCTGAGTTCCGTTCTAGATTTTTTTTTTTTTTTTTTTTTTTTTTGCGCTGAGAGAGTGCTGTGCAGCAACATTCATGACTTAGTTTTCCCGCGGGTTGGAGGTCAAACTACCTAAGTTGTCTTCAGAAAAATGCTAGTTGTTGTGGGCTCGGTACGTGAGAAGGTAGGCTTGTCATTGACGCTAAGCTAGGAAGCCAGCCAGACTTTCAGAACCATGCTAAATCGCCGCCGCGGGTACAAGCCCGAGCCACTTACGGTTCATAGCAAGCGTCACCGAGGTAGAGACGGGTGCGGTGAGGTTCGAGTTCGCTGCCTCGCAGGTGAACACGGCGCCCAGGTGCTCGCGGCGGAGGGTGCGCACGTGCAGTGTCACCTTGCGGCCGTCCTGCTCCTTCTGGTGGTAGACGCGGTGTAGGTGCACCGAGCCCTGGTGCCACGTCACCCGGGGTTCCGGCTTGCCTGGTAGCAAGGTGAGAAAAAGAACGCCTTCACCATGGAAAAGATATAACAAATTTAAAATAAAACATCACGTATTCTGAGAAGGTGTACAGGCGCGTGCACCCTCACGAGGTGTTATTGCGCGTAACGAGATCTGTGGAACAGGCTCTTCGCACTGGTCACGTGCAGGACGCCGTGGAGAGCGTGGTGCCAGGTATTGGCACAACGCCATTTAAGCGACGGCAGTAGAGAAACGGAGAAAAAAAAAGAAAAGTAGGCAGCTTGAACAAACTAGCTTCTAAGTTCGCTATTCCACGTTGATTCAAAAAAAAAAAAAAAGAAACTGATGTACGAACGAAGAGAGAGAGAAGGGAGCGAGACTTGATAGACAAATATGTGCGCAATGATTGTACGGCGCACTCATATGCGCATGTACGGCCATTCGCAGCCAAGCTTCCTAGAAACACGGTAATCGGAACACAAGAAGCGAAGACAATCTGCATCGACGTGCGCCCTCGCAAGTGCATGTGCGACTTCTGCGACGTGCCACTCAATTCTACTCTGCTTACCGATATCAGCGAGTAATTCATTTTGTTCCTGGATCAAAGTGGTGATTTGGGCGAGTTGGTTGTGCATTGCGAAATGGTTTTTGCACTAGAATGAGCAAAGAAAGTTTTTCTTTTTTTTCTTCCAGCCATAAGCTTGAGTGACCTATTTCATTTTACATCATCTCGCCTTGCGTCATTGACTCGGATTGCTATATATGAGTCGCTGTGATTGCCGGGATGAGCCTCTCGGCTTGGCAGATGACAAGAACAGCAGAATGTAAAACCAAATGAACCGTTATAATACGGCCCCTGGGGCAGTATTAGTATGTAACACTTCTTTTCATTGTCCATTCTGCTTGCCCTTCGTCATTGTCTGGCAGAATACCACGCCTACGTAAACGCCGACATTGGCCGCTCATGCATGGCAATGAAGGACAAGAAAAGAATAGAATCGGTAGAAAAAGAATCCTTACATAATACGGCAGCTGCTTTTTGCTTTCCGATAACCTCTGTGAGCATCTGCATATCCTCTGTTGCTAAGCGCGTTCTTGACGGGTGTGCTCCGGAGTCCATTTGTGCCATCTGCCGGAGCCAGCTGGTCCCGCGATAGAGCACTTTGCTCCTTACCCGCTCGGGGAGTGTCGCAGCTCTGTACAGCGTCGATTTCGAGCACCAGCGACCTGAATATCTGAAAATGCGCGTTCCCAAGACGAGCAATTCAAGCGACGGCTTGGATCGAAGCTCACGGATGTCACGGATCCGTGAGATCCGTAGAAGCTCAGGGATCTCTGCACACGTGCGCGTGGGGAATCTGTAATTATGGCTGTCGTCACAATCTTTTCAAGGTGCCCTTCTAAAGACCTTGTTTGCCAGATGCAAATGTAAAGGTTTTCAAAACGTACAGCAAGCTCAGACGTGCCAAGTACCATTACTGTAAAAAATCTATCTCCGTCTGCAATAGACACTACAAGTATCTTAAATTGTGCATTCGAGACAAACCGAGTCAGTGCGGAACGCAAATATACAGCAAAAGTCCACTTCCACTAGACTAAAAGAAAGAAAATTGAAACATGCAAATCGCGCCTTCTATTTGCAATTAAACAGAAAGAGTGCCGCGATGATGAACAAGTGGAATTTCCCATCGCTCGTGAAAGAAAAACAGAAGTTCCAGGGCTACGCTTGAGTCGTTCGCACGAGGAAGCACCGCAAGACAACACCGCTTAGACCTGAAGTATAGCCGACTGTTGTAGTAGTTTTTTTTTTTTTTTTCGGGACAGCGACGAGACTTATTGCGGCGTGCTTTGGCGCGTGCGAACTGAGCAACGACACCCGCAGCGACGCGAGTTCGTGATTGTCGAGATGCACAAAGCGTAGAAGGCACGCCTTGCACGAATGCTCTGCGCGAAGAGAACGAGGGATGTCTCCACAGAAGCGTCGGCGCACTCGCTGCTAAAACACGGCGGCTCGAGAAACGCCCGACTGTGCGAGGTGTCTTTCGGATGCGCGGTTCAACTAGCCAAACAAGCCAAGACACGAGTATGCCCTTCGCGGAAAACTATACCTCAACGACAACGGTGCGCTTTCGTCGAGTGCCAAACAACCACTCTGCGTCAACAAGACGTTCTCCTTTCATTTCTTCTTTCTTTCTTTCCCTTCTAAAGCGTGGGTGTTTTGACTACGCGACAACTAGCAAAGCAACGCTTCCAGCTCCCGCGCGCTTGTGTATAGAGTTCCGCTCAGCTCGGCTATGCGCGTTACATAATTGTTGTTGTCGTCGTTGCGGCCTCAGCACATATTTAGAATTTTCTTCTGCTTTCGTCGCAAGAGCAGCGCAGCGGCCGTCAATCTATTCTGTTGCGCGAGGAGAATGTGCTATCTTGATCACACTTAGCGGGAATACGGAAACACGCGACCGCGTATTCATCAGAGCGCGGCCACGCGTTCCCATTGTGTCCGTCAACTGTGATCAAGGTAGTACGCCAGCGGTTCTCAGTGACGGTTAAAGCTATACCTGACTAGAAGGCCACTTTTTCATCGTGCTGGACGTCTTCAGATCACTTAGAAGCTAAACAAATTGCACGCTTCTCATAATGAAGGACGAATGACTTGTCCGCGTCACCTAAAAGTAACTGGGAAATTGAGACTTGTAAGACACAACCCCCCCCCCCCTCAAAAAAAAAAAAGGACATCAAAAACCTTGCTTTCTTTCTTTCTGTTTTTTCTTAATAATTCTTCGAGTGACGGCCGAGAAAACTTGGCCCGTGGATTTTCCTACCTATACTAACTACGAGGCAATATATTATAACGTGTAATTGGAGGTCTAACGTATAATGTGTCGTAACGCGCCTCTTAATCTGCTAGAACATATAATGGCCTGTAGAAGTATATTCCTTCCGCCATAGCCCTGGCTCAGAGGAGACTTACGCTCATGTTCTTGTTAGAGGTGTCGGGGATAGCGCGCTCCTCCTGCATCTAACTATACAGGGTGTTTCAGCGAACACTTTCAAAATTTATTTAAGGTTGCCTGTAGCAGATAGCCCAATTATAATTAATGTGGTCGTCTACTCGAAGAGGCGGACATTACTTGTACAAGAAATTGAAATGCGTAATCGACCAATTTTTTGACCACATGCGTTTCTTCACCATGCACCTAAATCGAAGTGCACGAGCCTTCTTGCATTTCAGCACCATCGAAATGTGGCCGTCGCGGCCGGGATCGAACCCGCGACGTCGAGCTTAGTAGCGCAATGCCATGGCGACTGAGCTACCGCGGCGGGTATGGTTAGTTTTACTCATGGGTGAAACCCTTCATTAATGTGGCCCCATCACAGGCACTGAATCCACAAATCAGATGACTCTTGAACAATGAATACTCCATGAACGCCTGGGCCGCTACTCACAAAAAGCACTCACACTAGAATTGCGTGTAAAGTTCAAGCCAATCATGATGCTTGACATATTGTTAGCGAACGTGCTCGGCCCATGGCAAGGAACAGTTACGAATGGAAAGCTTTATGAATACGGCCTCTGGACTGCATATGCAGCTAAAATGGACAGCTTACGCTCCTATTCCTTTTTTTTTCTCACTCTCTTCGATCCCGATCATTGTGGTTGTTCATAACACCGTGGTCGCCTTCTTAGACAGCAACGCGTCGGTGATGCGCTTAATTCATATTGTGTTCTGTTTTTCCAGAAACTAGATTTATAGATGCAATATACCTTTAATATTACTGCAATAGTACAGTGCATTCTGTATGGACAGTAAGCGGAAACTTAATAGGAAAAGAATATATATATATATATTTGCGAGAGGTATACAGTCAATTGCTAAAGCGCCCAGATTGCATTAAGCTGACTCGCTCCTCAAGACCACACACTCCAAAGGCAGCCGTGGCTATTGTTTCTAACAGTTTCGGAAGCCAGAGCGATAGCCCGCGCTTGCTCGTCGGTTTCCTCATCAGGGCTGCCAGGCGGGCCTTGCAAGTTCTGCGCCCTCCGCTCGTCCGGTGCGACAGCCGTAAGCGTAGCCTTCCGCAGTGGGCGCCAGAGGGAAGGGTCCCGCCGCGGAGCGCGTCGCGGCCGCGGCTGGAGCGAAGCGCGGGGCGGCCGCCCAGCCGAGCGTGAAGCGCGCGTTTCCGAGTGAAGGGGCCCAGACCCGAAAAACGGCGCGCATCCGATGCGGCGCGCGCTAAATCGGTGATGGCGGCAAAGAGTGATCTAGCGGAAATGCTCTTCCGGGACAGCGTGTGCGAGCCGCTGACTCCTCAGAACATTTTTGGCGGGCCAATCAGAACGTCCGATATGAGACGACGAACGCGACGCGATAGTTTTGCTACCATTTTTATCGGTCATCTATCGGGAGCCACGGTTAACTTGCTCGCTTTAATCTCCCGTGACACGGCGGGTAAAGACAACGAGAACTGGAATGGAAACGGACGAAGAGGAAACGGACGCTATGGGATCTAGGCACCATGCAGTATATCGCTGCGCCCCCATGTACAAGTCACGCGCAGCTGAACGTGACAAGAAGGGGCATGTTATGACCATGAAACACTGTAATCACTGCCCCAGCGCGTGCTCATTTATAGCTTCTCGTTTTACCTTTCCAGTTAGGCACACGTGCACGTCAGTGGAAGCGGAAGTCAACAGAGGTGCAAGAGTTTACTGTTATAGCGAAAGTCTGTTTCCCCAAGTTCAAAAGTACGCTTACTACAAGGTTTGCCAAAGGAAAATAAAAGATCTGATTATAGTTATTGTAACCAACATCACCAAAGGGTTCTCTCATGACCACACTTTTAACCTCTTGTGTGTGTGCTTCTTTTTTCTTTAGCTTTTTTTTTTTCAAAACTCTATTCGTCGTCTTTTGGATCATATACATGTTAAGATTTGTTTTTCTTCACAAAATGCGAAGTAACCTGTTTAGCGAGGTGCACTGGTACAGTTTCAGTAACATAACTGTGTTGATCACGTCCGAGGAAAGGAACTGCTACCAGAGTTACAGTTGCTCAGGCAAGTTCTCAAAGCACCGAAGTCAACAAAGATGTCACCTGCATGTCAAACTTGGCGTGCGGCCCATAATTGAGAGGTGCACTTCCTATTAGAGCACCGCACGGGCCGATTTTTGCGGCCCGGGCCCGGCCCGGGCCCGTTTTCACATTGGGCGGCCCGCCCGAGCCGGGCGGGCCGTCTTTTATGGTGAGACCCGGGCCCGGCCCGGGCCCGGAAATAATCTACGTTACCCGCCTGGCCCGGCCCGCCACCCCTTTACCTTAAGCCCGAGCCCGGCCCGAGCCCAACTCAAAACCGGCCCGAACCCGGCCCGAGACCGAAAAATACATGTTTTTCAGAGTTGAGAAGCGCGAGAATAACTCGCAGAAAGCCCGAGCCCGGCCCGGGCCCGCGTCAAAAAACCCGAGCCTGGCCTGGGCCCGGGTCAAAAAGCACACGCCGTGCCCGAGCCCGGCCCGAGCCCGTGAAAAAACGCCTCTACCCGGCCCGGCCCGGGCTTTCGGGTAAGCCCGAGCCCGTGCAGTGCTCTACTTCCTATAAGCAGGCAGCGCACCTCTCAATATTAGGCCGCGCGTCCATCTTGCATGGCAGCTTAAGCTGACTGCCAGGAAGTTCGACTTTTTCGTGGCTGCGTTTTTCTTTTTTTCTTTTTTTTTAACTTTTACCCGTCCAATGCAAAACATAAAGTGGGTGACACGTATGGAGCTCCCTTATGAAGGCGTAAACCTATCGGCTTGTAGTTTATGCAGTTGTTACAACTATAACATCATGCCCATTTAATGTCTTCAGTCTTGCAGCAATGTACAAGGCACTCATCTCGGAAAGCAACTGCCCAGGCATCAGTGATATGCGCTTTAACCTTCGTCATACAGATTGTAGCCTACGTAATTCAGGCGACCGGAAGTTCCCTGCATTGCAGTATTATTGTGCGTTTGAACGTGTTTACCGTATACTGAAATGCTATAGCGTTAAAATGCCGCAAATAGACCAGCTGAGACACATCTGCCAGCTTTATGACATAGTAGTACGCGCCGCGGAGCCGGAGGTAACAGGTTCGATACCGGCCGCTGGGACCTCACTTCGATGAAGCCTAATGGCAAAAACGTTTCTGTACTTGGGTTTAGGTTCACGTTAACCCCCCCCCCCCCCCACCCCACACACACACACAATACAAGGGGCCTCGTAATCTCACCGTGGTTTTGACACGTAATACCACAGAATTTTTTTTTATTATTATTACATTGCGGTTGTTAAGTGTTGGTTGTTAGGTGTTAGAGGGTGTTATGACAACAAGTTGTTAAGTGCGCTGATGGCGTAATTCTACTTGCAACTCTACGCGTCGTTAAAAGATAGCGACCGCATCTGAAACTAACGTGTTGAAGGCGTCTCACCTCCGTTGACGAGACAGTTGAGGATCAGCAGAGTTCCTTCGTTGTAAGGACCCACGGTGCCGTTCAGCGCGTTCATTTTTTCGTCCAAAATTATGGGCTGGCTAGGTGGCACTGCATGGCATAATAAAAAAGTAAAGGAACAGGGGATCAAATAGAACTTAACAGCACGCGGAGGCAACATACTACTAGACACAATAAGTAAAATTGGAGGTCCTCATTTCAATGAAGGCAAATAGACATGAAAGACTTCGAAAACACCAAGACAGAGTAACGAAATTGTTAAGTTGCTACTATCTTGCTGGTAATAGCTGATACGGTAAATGTATAACGTAATTCGGCGCATCAGCTGTAGGGCGCAAAGGAGCCTAGAAAGTGGGTCAATGTTATGAGGATGACCAGCGAACACGTGAGCGCCGCTTCCATATCACTCTCACCTGAGCAAGTGCAGATTCTAGGCTCAAATGCAACGGCAACTGCGCAGTAAATGTGCAAAAAAAAAAAAAACGTGAGCAGTTCCGCAAAGGCTGGACGTCTCGCTTTACGTTAAAGGGGCCCTGAACCACCCTTCGGGCTTGGTGAAATAACGTAGTCAGTGGGTAGCATACGCTGTTGTGAACATCTCCGCCAAGTTCTGCTGTCGTACGCGGTCCGTAGAACTCGCCAGCGGAACGCGAAGTCACCTTTCTCTCAAATGCTCTCGTTTCAAAAGACCCTATGATCCTCGCTCTTTTCTGTGTGCTTTATTTCGTAATGTGCTTTATTTCGTAATAAAGCACACTCCAATACACGGCTGCTATTAGTCGCTGCGGTCGGCTACACCGTGGCCGCCGCGAGGTGCCGCCACGAGTCCAGTGGCTAAGCGCACTGCGGTTCGCTGACGACAACCGCGTTTGGCTTACGTTTAGCGCTTCGTAGGCATCAAAAACGGAATTCCAAAACGAAATTTGAACTGCGCGCCACGGTGGCGTTTCCGAGGCGGAGTGTTGTGGCCCCGCCCCACTCCGCCGTAGCCTTCGCAGTGCATGGCATTGAAGGAGGAAGGGGAGCACAACAGAGGCCATGTTTTAATGCCAATAACTCCGCTTCTGCTGAACGCATTGAAGTACTGTTTCCGGCAAAGTGATTCAGAAATAGCCTATTTTCACTTCAAATGTATTTATCCACTTCGATAAAAAGTGGTTCAGGGTCAGGTTTAAGCGAATCAGCTGGACGTGGCGACGTGATTGCCCTGATCCTTTTCTTTTGTAGGCTAGTTGTTGCGTACCGATCTCGTTTCATTTCTCTTGCCCCTTCCGTACACAAACGATCTTCCCATGGGCGTTGTTTTACGCGCTGTTCTACTTGCCCAACATTACAGATTTCCTGGTACTCTTTATAGCACAGACCACAGGCTCCCAAGCAACGACATCACTCTGCGCGTTCACTTTACACAGTTTTTATCAGTCAAAGCCATTCGGCCATTTTGGGAGAGGTACTAACACCATTAATAACCGTTTCTGTCACGACAACGCTTTCGCCATACGCGAACTACCCACCAACGCCTCGAGGCCGCGTCACTCGCTGCGCCGATGCAAGGCCAGCAATAAAACGATAGGCGTAGCGTGGGAAGCATAGCGCACGCGATCGATAAGTTTGTAGTCCCGCACCCCTACGTCCTCCCGGACCCTCAACATCGGAACAGAGCGATGTTTGGCTCGCGAAGGGACAACATGGTCTCACACCTCTCGATAGATTGCTGCATTAACTACGAGTTCTGTGCGAGGCAACGACACCTCCTCGGACGCGACTGCATCGCTGTGATCATCGTTCGAAGTGTTTAGCTGCGCCACCACTGTCTATGCTATAGAGCATGTTTAGTCAGCATGGGTGTAAACGTTTCATTTGCTATTGCTTGCCACCTTCTTGTCACTTAAGCTGAGAACTGTGTTGTCTGCCACCGAGGTCCATGTCTCCACACAGAATAGATAGGTAGAAAGTAAGGTAATGCAGCTGAAAGAAGGTAGAAAGGCTGAGCGCAGCGCAGACGATTCAGAAGCTGGCGGGACCTATACAGTGTGTCTCAGCGAACACTTTCAAAATTGCCTGTGGCAGATAGCACAATTCCAGTTCTTGAGCTTGTCTACTCAAAGAGGCGAACATCACTTGCACAATAAACTGAAATGCGTAATCGACCAATTACCAAAACTTCTGTAATTAAGTTTTTAAGTAATTACCTTATGGCACATATTGCAATTTACAACTTCTAGCGGGTTACGCCGATGATAATATATCTACGAGATATGCGCCGTCAAACTTGCGGTAAAAATGTACCGTCGTTCCGCTTACTTTCTTAACAAAACGTTGTTTTAGGCATCGAAGCAAAAAAAAATAACTGGAACGCCAACGCATTTCTCCTCAAAGTTCGGCAATTAATAGCTCGAAACTGGTGCCATGCTGAGAATTAGTTGCAAGCGAATCCACCTTGCGGACTCCACGGCTAGAATTTGTAATTGCAATATGTGCCATAAGGCAATTTGCTTAAAAGTAAATTAGTGAGATTTTGTTGATTAGTAGATTATGCATATCAATTTTTTTTCTGCAAGTAATGCCCGCCTCTTTAAGTAGGATAATCGAAATCCGGGCCAGTTGGTACAACTCATGGACTAGAATTGTGCTATCTGCTACAGGCAATTTTTTTTTTTACATTCTTGAAAGTGCTCGCTGTAGCAACCGGTATGTTCGGTAACCGCAGAGCGAGCCGTTCTTATTGTGCTGAAATGCAGCAGTGCAACCACAGAGGTAACTATTTGCATACTCTCGCTCATTCGACAATGACCTTTCATGTTCACCTCCTAAGTTGCACTATTTTGCGAAAGGAATCGAGAATCTGGGCGTAGGGAGTAAATGACCTGCAATAACGTAATGACTTGCAAGAGACTTCCATAAATGTTTTTTTTTTCTTCTGTTGTGTTTTATCGTAATGTATGTGCCACTGGAAAGATGGGGTTAGTATTTCACTATTTTATTGTTAATTCATAACATGCGGGTTCAAATAAGCAATCAGGTTTCGCATATATTTCAAGCTGAGTACCATAACTACAATCCACTTGACAAAATTATCAACAGTGTGAATGATATAAGGAGCCTACGACGGCGCCATAAAAACGTGTTTGATAAGTTTTTTTTCCATGATGTAGCCTGCTTTTTTGGACATAGCAGCTGGGAAAGAAATTGCGGCAGAGCCCATCTCAAGATGATTGTCGATGGTAATGCGATTAGCATTGCAGCAATGTAGCGACACACCGTCTTTGTGAACTTACGTTTATTTAACATCTGTAGTGCTCATCGTAAGAGTCCTGTTGCTGCGGCTACAATATGAGACACACTCCGGTATCGTCCACTTTGTTGACAAGGTCGCTCATGAGCATTGCGGCATGACGGCGACTGTATGGCGCCTCCCGACGCAGTCACGACGACGGAATGACGAACAAGGAATGACTTCAAAAGAACTACAAAGGTGTGGCGACGGCATGGCAACAATGAGATGATGATTCTTAAATGATGACGATGGTATATATCGACGACGGCGTGACGACAATGGCATCACGACAATATGTTATAACGACGGTTATTTGACGATGACGGCTTGGTGAGTTGGAAGACGAAGTTAGAATGACGAGAATGGATAGATAGGCTCCCTATCGCATTAAAGGCAGATTACTCACGACATCATCATACAGAATTCAAATGCCGTCTGCCGCTTGATTTAGGGTAAAATTAGATAACCGTGCAAGCTTCCCACTGCACAAAAGCCGCAAAATCCGCGCCATTGCTACAACTCGCGAGAGAGGCGCCCTTCCAATATACCGAACATCGTTTCTGTCCTGTCGAGGACGCACGCAGGGCTGAGCACCGAATTTCGCCTGAATGAAGTTGCGGTACTGCCACACAATTAAAAGTGAACAACGAAGGACTAACAGCGTTGAGTTGTGCGTGTTACAGTGGTTTGTGAAATCCAGTTCCTCGACTCTGCAGATTGCGTTGAACGAGCACTCGCTCCGACCACTTGAGCGTGAAAAGCGCGCGCATGCCCCACTGCAGAAAGAAGAGCACTTACGTACTGGCCCTTCGTAGCTAGCGTGCAGTACAATGAATCTGCGGCAGCGCCATCGTTTGTGCCCTGGGAACACTCACCTGCTGCGCGAACGCTATTGTAACTCATATGTGGTTAGCCTGGACTTTATCATAAGAGGCTGTCATAAGAGTTGTAGTTTCATAGCATCACGTGTGAAGGAAAACAGAGAGAGATATATATATTTTGGGGGCAATGAGGGGACGTCGCTCTTTCGTTCAAAGACAAGTTCCCCACTTTCGAGTCGCGCACGGAAGCACTCACGTCGGAGCGTCAGACAAAGAAAGAAAGGGCACACCGACCGATGATTTCGAGTTCCACCTCGTAGCTCTTGCGGGCCCCGTACTTGAACTCGACGTTGCACACGTAGAGGCCGTGGTCCTCGTAGCGCAGCGCTGATATGGACAGCAGCGCGGGCCTGCGCACGGCCGAGAAGTGGGCGCGACCCCGCAGCGAGTCGGCGACCGAATGGCGCGCCTGCACCAGTCCTCCCGTACCGCGGTGGCCCGGTAGCGCGTCCAGCGTGTACAGCGGCGCTTGCGGGCTGCTGGCTCGATGCCACCAGGCGCGCACCGCGGGCTCCGACCGGGGTCCCAGGTCGCACGGAAGCTCGGCACTCGCAGTCGGCGACAGCAGCACGTTCACTGCGCGAGAAACACACCATGAGGCGTCAGTCGTGTGGCGCTTTTAAAATTGGGACTATCACGAAACACAGCACGGTATAAAGTGGGGCCCGATATTACAGGCAACACATGCAGTTTTCAGCAGTATATAACTGATATTGCTTGTGCATTAGATTCAACTATGTACGCACCAACGTTTACAGCAGATGTGATTCGTCATAAAGGAAAAGTACTTAAGTACTTAGTGTGTGTAGCGGCAAGTTAATTACAAACATAAGGTGCTAAGTAATACGCATGTTCCTGTGCTAGGCAACCATTGCCTGTACCGTACCACACGTACACGGATACAGAACTGAGATGCGAAAGGCGGGGTGTTTAACTGGGAGATTCTGCCCGCATTTCGCAGACAGAAGTGATAAGGGAAAGGCAGGGGAGTGTGAACCAGGCTTAGACCGGTTGACTACCCGGAGCTGGGGAAGGGGGAAACAGAAGGACAGAAGTTCACAGTATACACGGACACACGCAATGAAGCATTCATCGTTCAGATACTGACAAGCAATATATATATATATATATATATATATATATATATATAGGGTGTCTGACGTAACGTTACTTATAGAGGGTGTCACGATCATGCTAGGTGTCCCAACTATCATGCACCAAGATTTAACCAGGTGGAAAATGCCACGTCGCGAGACCGAACCATGCAAGGTGATGTAGTTTGCCATTGCTTGGAGATACTCGGACTATTTTTTTGCATTCTGCAATTACATAATTAGTCTTAATTATTTAATTACCTTCTCGAAAGTTATAATTAGGTGAAGAGGGTCAATGAGAAAATTGTAGAGCAACATGAAAAACTCCCGATAAAGCTTTCTGATGTTCAATACGTGCTTCATAGACGTGTTTTTCCAAGCATGAAAGAGGCCCGCGAAGACACGCGAAATTGCCGAGCGACTGGCCGCTCGATGCACTTAGCGTGTATTCGCGGGCTTCTTTCACGCTCCGAAAAGCCCTTTGACGACGCACGGAGCTACAGAAAGCTGTATCGAGAGTTTTTTCATGTTGACCTACAATTCTCTCATTAACATTTGTCATCTAATTTCAATGTTTGAGAAGTTAATTAACTAATTAGGACTAATTGTGTAATTAGACGGAATGCAAAAAATATTCTGAGCGAAAGCAAACAGCATTACCTTTGTTCGCTCTTGCTACGGGGCATTTGCATATTTTTAAAGTTGCAGGTGCAGAGCGTTTGCACCACCACCACGCATCCGGCATTTACAGGCCGCCAGCATGCTCCTGCCGGGAGAAATTTCCCTTTGCAGTTTCCGCGTTCCGAAAACGTTTGTTGGAAGGTGTTGCCATTGTCCAACAAAGGGCAGTGTAATTTTGAAGAAATGCGTCGTAACGGTTACAAGCACGTTCCGCGGCCAAAAAACGGCTTTCCAACAAATGCCGCAATGGCACCCGGAAATCCCTCAAGTAACGCGACAAGCCATGCGCATCGAATGGCACAAAGTCGCCGTGTGACGAGACGATTTGTCTGAGCAGTTATTGAAATATTGCGGAACCTCCTGCACAAAAGGAAAATGTTCTCTCTGTCTGGGCGCTCCCAAAGTGAAAGAAATGGGCGTTGCAAACGGGGAACGAACGCCTTCTCTATTTTTCCGATGGTGCCAAATTGAACTTCCTACCGCACCCGCTTCCTGAAACCAAAAAAAAAGCAAGAAAGAAAGGAAGAAACCCAATAGAACGAAAGTATGCTCGTGCGTGCCGGTGAGATAAACGCAGCTATTGAAGGCAGATCGAGCTCCAAGCCTAGAAAAATGGCTCAATTCTAGCGGGTAAGATGAGTTTTACCGCTTCGAGCGTTGGCTACCGCTTGGCTGCGCGGAGAGTGAGAGGGGCTCAGCCCTGCCGTTATATCGGCACCACAGCTCGCCGTGCATGCACAGGACTTCACACGCTTTGCACTGGAAGGCTGGACCACGAAGAACGGCGATGTTTCGTAACCTCCGAAAGTTCTGACGCTATTGCTGGCGAGTATTGCGTCTTCCACGAGTTATGCGCGGCATACATGCATGCGTGCATACCGACGTGCAAGTACGTTATGCCATCTGCATGTACGGCGTCTTTCTTTCGAAGTTCTCCGGAATTCTTAAAAATCGCCTGTCCCCGATAACATAGTTCTAGACCTTGAGCTGGATCATTCAGGGAGGCGGACGCTATTTGCCCTAGACATCGAAACGTATATTCAAAAATCTTTTTTTAATCGACAGTTGACTTCTTAATTAATTACTTTACGGAACATCTTGCAATTTACGAATTGTAGCCGGTGAGTTTGCAAGGCGTATCCATTTGGGATCTGTTTCCAAAGTGATAACAGCTTGAAGATCATCATCATCAGTCTTTATGTCCACTGCAGGACGAAAGAATCTCCCTGCGATCTGCAATTACCCCTGTTTTGAGCTAGCTGATTCCAACTTGCACCTGCAACTTCACCACCCCACCTAGTTTTCTGCCGTCCTCGACTGCGCTTCCCTTCTCTTGGTATCCATTCTGTAACTCTAATGCCACCGGTTATCCATCCTACGCATTACATGCATGGCCTGCCCAGCTCCATTTTAACAGCGGAGCTGTTTAAGCTCTTGGTTAGGCCGCGTAGTGCGAACAAAAAACTGCGCCTGGCGATGACGTCACCGCGCCTTGCCTAGAAACCACATCGCGGAGCGGCGTGTGCTTCGCCTACTCTCCTTCCAGCCATGCCCCGGAAAGTGTGGAGGCGCAGCTTGGCCGTGACGTCACCGGGGAGGTAAATCTCGGAGCCGCCGCGACAGCGGCAGAACTCTCGTCGACTCTGTGCCGTGCACATGTTGCCTTGCCATGGGACGTTAAGGAGAGGGAAGGGGTGCGTGCGCGCGGGGCGCGCTTTGCTCTGGAGAGAGAACGAGAAAATGAGAGCGAAAGAGATAGAGGGAAAGAAATTGTAGCAGCACCAACAAGGCAACGTGCAGAGCTGCTGCCGACACCGTCTGCGTTTCCCCGCGTTCGCGCCGAACGCGCGCGGTGTCCGCGGCTTCTGCAGCCGCTGCCTCTGGCAGCGGCTGCAGAAGCCGCCAACTTAGCAGAGCCTAGCACAACCTAGTAATAAGCTGGGCAATCATAGTAACATCTTAGCAAAACTGAGCAAAACCGAGCAACAACTTAGTCAACCCTAGCAACAACTTTTACAGATATGTAAAAGCTGGAAGAAGCTAGGTGAACACTAGCTCCACTGTTGACTCCAGCCTTGCACTACTATAGTGCAAGCTGTTTAAATTTTTTTTCTCTTAATGTCAATTAGAATATCAGCTATTCCCCTTTGCTCTCTGATCCACGCCGCTCTCTTCCTGTCTCTTAAAGGGACAAATAACCCCTCAGAACATGGTCCGTTGCATCGCTCTTTGTGCGGTCCTGAACTTGTTCTCGAGCTTCTTGGTTAACCTCCAAGTTTCTGCCCTATTTGCTAGCACCGGTAGAATGCGATGATTGTACACTTTTCTTTTCACGACAGTGGTAAGCTCCCAGTCAGGATTTGGCGATGCCTGCCATGTGCACTCCAACCCAATTTTATTCGTCTGTAAATATCCTTCTCATGATCAGGGTCCCCTGTGAGTAATTGACCTAGATAAATGTACTCCTTTACAGATTCTAGAGGCTGACTGGCGATCTTGAAGTCTTGTTCCCTCGCCAGGCTATTGAACATTATCTTTGTCTTCTGCATATTCATCTCCAACCCCACTCTTACACTTTCTCGGTTAAGGTTCTCAATCATTTGTTGTAATTGGTCCCCATTGCTGCTACATATATAGGACAATGTCCTTTGCAAACCGGAGTTTGATGAGATATTTGCCGTTGATCCTATGCGCCATCAAACTTGCCGTAAACATGCACTGTTGTTCCACTTACTTTTCTTAACAAAAAGCTCTTTTATGCACGGAAGCACAAAAGTAACTGGAACGCCAATGTATTTTGTCCCAGTATTTGGAAAATCATATCTCGAAACTGGTGTCATCCTGGAGATTCATTTCAAGTGGATACGTCAATTCACATATTGCAATATGTGCCCGTAAAGTAATTAATTAGGAAGTAAATTAGTGAATTGTTGTTAATTAGGTGAACCTGTGCTTCGATTTCTCCTGCTAGTGATTTCCGTCTGTTCAAAAAATCGTGCCTGTTATATACCTGCTTCTGCCTCGCACTGTGAATGCCATATTCAGCGTCGCTTGCTTTAAATGTCAACTTCCCATTTTTCATTCGTCAAACAAGCCTCCATGCCTTTTGTTACTATGGTTACCAATGTCCTAATACAAAGTATAATGCCTTATTTATTTATTTATTTATTTATTTATTTATTGCGCGAATAAGTTATCATTAGCTGATAAAATATGATTTTGGGGGGAAGCAGACAAACGGTTAATCGCTAAACGCTACACCGTGCGCACCGCGGATACCTGTTATGTGGCAAACGATTTCAAAAGGTAAAAGGATAAGACCGATTGATTCACGAGGTTCTACGTCCCAAAGCTACACAAAGTCGCCAATTAGAGACGCCAGTGATTTCCGAACTTGGGTGACCATATAGAAACGGCATGCACTCCAACACTAAAATGGTGGCATTAGCATGCATACAAGATGCGTGATCTTCTCGTAGAGGCCACTGGTTCCGCAGGAAACGCGGTGAGAAATTTTTGTGAGAAAAAAAAAAGATAGAACGTGAAATATCGTGGCGGTTTGGTCGGGAGTGAAGCTGAGCACGAGATGGAAAACCAGGGATTCACGCGAGAGATCGCGAAGTCAAACCCACCTATGACTCTGCCATTGAGGTTTCGCCGCGCATAGAACGCTGCAGCGCGGTCAACTGCCGGAACGTCTGCCTTCACGCAGCAAGCAGCGGCCGGTTTAGGGGTTTTTCAGGAAGGAGCGCGCGTGAAGGCGCCAGTCTTTAAATGTGGCAGCTGCGCAGCGCGATCCCAGAGAAATGCGCTTACAGCTTGATATTGTAATTCGCTTGTCTCCCCGCACCACAATCCACTTCTGAATAACTCTGGGAGAGGGTAAGTCTTCGGAAGGACTCTTCCCTGAATCTGGAAGGTGACGAAAAGTGTCAAGTCAACCTCTGGTTAGTGTCCTGTTTCTCACTCGTTTATTTGCATCTCTGCGTGCTTTCCTCATTGCTGTCCTATTCGCGGCGCAGAACATGAAAGTGAATTCTCAGATTCAGTCTATTAATTTGTTTTACTTTCCTCTCTTGAATAAAGCCGCAGAAAGAGGCAGTAGACTGGTTTCCACCTTCAGGGCGAAATGAAATAGCGAGCCTGATATAGAACTTTTTTTTTGGTAACGCAAGGATAAGCAGTATATGGTAAAGCACCGAACTAGTGCAACCAATGTTGCAAGTATTTGTCCCCTTGAAACATTTGCTGGGAAACTGTGCGCCTCGGGTTCCACATAGATGCTGTCCGTGTGCTCTAACGTGCGGTGCGAAAAGCTCCGAAGAGAGGAATCACCTCGGGTGACGCAGAGTACTTTCCCTCCGCAGACAGCAATTATCCGACCGCTGGCTACAACCATTCACGGGGGTTAAGAATGCAATAGGCGCACGATACTGGGGCATTACCAGCGTGGAGACAAAAGCGTAGTGCCAAATATGGCATCGCAAGCGCTGCAGAATAAGTGTGATTGCACAACCAGAAAAAAAAAAGAATGAATACTTGTTTCCCCTCCTGCGCCCTAATAGCGTCCTAGAAATCGTTTCATAATAATGAATCTGGCTGCAGGGAACAGCGTGATAGGAAAAGAGTCCGACTCCATTGGGGATTTAATGTCCATACAATATGTATGCATTCAGAGTCTGGAAGAGTTAGCATTTGCATTGTGCCACGCTGGTGATTTCGGCGAAATTTATGTTCTCTGTGTACTTGTCACAAAAGAGGTCTCTTAAAGCCACTTAATTCTAAGATCAAAAGCGGAACACAGTCAAAAACCTCTACATAGCAACAAGGAATATTTTCATTATTCAAGAAGGCATAAAAATAAAACAAAGTAGTCTTTTTCTTTATTTCTCTTCTCTCTATCTGTGTGTGTGCGTGTGGGCGTGCTCGTGCGTGTGTGCGTGCGCGCGTGTCTCAGTTTCAACAATTCCTTAATTTTCAGGATATAACAATGCACTTTTTTTGGCCAAGCACCACGAACCGAAGTTTTAACTCTCTATTGACAATGAGTCATGACCGCACCTCAGGGGAAAATGAACGCACTGCGCGCCCACACCACACCAAACTAATCGATCGTGTGACACCTATAAACAACATCACCAAACAACAGCAGCGACAGTCTGCGCTGTAGAGCTATGCGTATGGTGTACTGGGGCGGATAATCAGCTCAAAAAAAAAAACTATTACAGCGCCCATGCACCCCGTACAGATGGTAAACCAGCGAAGCTGAAATGTGAGGCCCTGTTGTTTATCACTAGGATAATCCCGACCGTTCATTTAAGTCTATCTCAATTATTGCTTACTTCTTTGTCTGGCTCGGCCGCACAAGCCACTGCATCGGCCCGACATTGCTGCTTGCGCTCCGCATCGCGGGCCCGATCTTCTGCCGAGGCGTTGGCGCGACGCCGACGAGATCTATCCCGCTCCTGCTCTCGGCGGCTCATACCCATATATGCAACGCGTCTATGAGCCGCACGTGATTCCTTTCTTTCTTTCTTTCTTTCTTTCTTTCCTTCCTGTCCCTGGCTCATACCCACATATCCAATGCGGGTATACGTCACACATGCTTTTATTATCGTTAATCGTGACGTAACTGACGAGCATGTGATGTTATTGATGTCATGATTTATCAGTAATGTTAGTCATACATCCGTACCCTTCCATGCCAATTTTGGTATATACCAAGTGAACGAGACGCGAGTTTTTGTTAGGTCTATTTCCGCCGGAGGGTTTCTGTGGTCCGACCACGAGTGTTTTCGATTAGCATATACAGCTTCGCTGTAAAAACCATGCGCGTTTTTGTTTTGTTTTTGTGCTAGTGTTCACGTGTGCTGAATTGTTCTGTGTTTTTTTTTTCTAAATATGTGTGTGTCTTTAAGCAAATCTATATTTTATCCTTATAAGTCAACTGGTGTAGCCGGGAACGTATAGTGCTTGCGACCTCTCCATTTCGACACCACTCACCTTACTAACGTGAAACAGTGCCTCGCATGACCACCCCATCTGCGTCTAGTCGAAAGAGTCATGGGGTGTTTTTTTTTTTTTTTTTTTTTTGCGCGGTATAAACGCTTGCAACAGCCTGGCCATGTCTCGGTACAACCTTGAGGCACCTCAAGCTACCCGCAGCGAGCAAAGAACAAGCAAAGCTCGCTCAGCGACCGCCTCATGCATGAAGCAATAGCCCATGAGGGAGGGATCGACACAATCTCTGTTGTGGTCATTTTCTGTCATTATAATTTTACTTAGAATCTATTTTTGTCCCTACATCCGTCGTGCCAAGTGGCGTATGCTTGCGATAACGGCTGCGTGGAGACGTGCGAGCAAGTTCAAATGTTAAACGTGATGAATAAAAAATGAAGCAGAACCCACGTACTGTAAGAAAAGACGTTATGCGAAACGTTTTGCTGGTAGCTGGCTATACCCAATATCGTTTGGGATTACGCAAGGCGCTACCAGGTGGATCAACGTGTTTGTGTAAGACGAGCAGCTACACGTATGTGTCTGACGCGAGCGTGTGCCTGATGACAGCAGTATGATGACAGTGACGACGATTGTGTGACGGCGACCACATGATTTCTACTCCGGCAGTTCAACGTGAGCTTACGGCATGATGAGCGAGAGAAACACAGATTATGATGTCATCAGCGACTACGTTTATGCAATCGTACGTACCTATGGCTATGTCATGTGGTCTATGTGAAAACGACGATGGCATTTGAACTCCACCGATGAAGCGTTAAAACCGGTTCGACCTGCGCTGATCATCAAGGCGGTACAATGTCGCACAGTTTCTACGTAACGTTAGCGTTAGCTGCAACCAACAAAACACTGGGAAGTGTGGGTCGATCCCGAGGACGGTGCGGTCTAGCATAGTGTCTCTAACGTGAGCTGTCACGAGAAAAGAACACGAGAAATAGGCACGTGGCGCAAGCGCCATACACCTCGAAGAGTCGACTTTAGCACGAGAGGAATATGAGTGCGATTATGGCCTAGGAATTAGATTATTAGGCAGCTGTGCTTGAAGTCAGATGTTCGATTGCACTGTCGGTCCCGAATTTCTTTTTATTCAGAGGTCGCCCGACACGAGGCGAAACAGGAGATACCTACCTACGTATGCCGGAAATTGTCTGGAATGAGGCAAAGAGTGCTTCGAATTGTTAAACAAAGGCACGGTTAATAAATGTATGTCTTGGGCACCCTGCCTTCCGCCATATCTATAGGGAGTCGCCCGCAATGGCGTCTCACTAGCCTACTGCTGCTTAGCATGAAGTAATGAGTTTGATTCCGGGACGCAGCGGCGCCATAGACAGAGAACAGACAGAGACATAGAATAAAGGGAAAGGCAGGGAGGGTTAATGAGATGGCAATATCCGGTGTGCTACCCTGCACTGGAGGAGAAAGCGGCCCCATACGCGCACTTGCAGAGGTATCAGGGTAGACTTGAAAGTCACCACTACACGCTGAATTTGAACAGCTTCGCGAGCAGCAGTTCTCTTATGTCGAGGAAGTTTGTGGATGAGAACCAGCGTGCGTCCCAGGCTCAGGCAACGTAACATCGCGCAGCAAACTACATACATACATACATACATACATACATACATACATACATACATACATACATACATACATACATACATACATACATACATACATACATACATACATACATACATACATACATACATACATACATCATCATAATCATCCCAATAATTATAATAATAATCATAACAAAATACAAAACATATCCCATCACCCAACATAAGAAATATTGATAATCGCATTAACGTTGCCAATCATCTCCAAAGGATAGATGTGCCGCCCGTTTTGTATTACTCTCGCACCTGCATTTGGAGCAAGCGTATTTGGACGGACGGACGGACGGACGGATGGATGGATGGATGGATGGATGGATGGATGGATGGATGGATGGATGGATGGATGGATGGATGGATGGATGGATGGATGGATGGATGGATGGATGGATGGACGGATGGATGGATGGACGGACGGATGGAAGGACGGACGGACGGATGGATGGATGGACGGAAGGACGGACGGACGGACGGACGGACGGATGGATGGATGGATGGATGGATGGATGGATGGATGGATGGATGGATGGATGGATGGATGGATGGATGGATGGATGGATGGATGGATGGATGGATGGATGGATGGATGGATGGATGGATGGATGGATGGATGGATGGATGGATGGATGGATGGATGGACAGACGGGCGGACGGACGGGCGGACGGACGGATGGATGGATGGATATTTGCTATGAGAGTCTCCTTTGAAACGGTGTGGTGGGTTGCGCCACCAAGCTCTTGTTCTTATGTTGCCTAATGTACTAACTATATTTTTGACGTAATAGTTCAGCGGAAATCCGCTAGGTGGAGATAAGTAATTAAAGGGAAACTGAGACATCCACCCAAATTCGAGTCACGGACCAGGACGAATTTTTCTTCAACTGCGAGGCTTTCTTTCGAGGAACCCGGTTGGGTTTCCATTGTAGCAAATTGCTACATTTGGGTGGATGTCTCAGTTTCCCTTTAATTACTTATCTCCACCTAGCGGATTTCCGCTGAACTATTACGTCATACACTTGTCTTTTCTTCGAGTTGTCGACAAATTCGACTTCGCCCTGCCATCTGCTAGCCGCCTGGTTAGCTCAGATGGTAGAGCGGCTGCCCCGGAAAGGCGGTGGTCCCGGGTTCGAGTTACGGACCAGGACGAATTTTTCTTCAACTGCGAGGCTTTCTTTCGAGGAACCCGATTGGGTTTCCATTGTAGCAAATTGCTACATTTGGGTGGATGTCTCAGTTTCCCTTTAATTACCTATATTTTTGTAGAAACACGCAAACACAAAGAATTCCCAGCATCAAACTTTTTGAACCATTACTGGGAACTCTGTTTTGTACGCCTCCGTTGTTTGTGGTCTCCATACTGTTCTCGACCCGTATCGCCATCTATCGGCGCGGCTTGTGAACGGATGTACTACGGGTTTATGACAAGGCAGTTGACGACAAAGCGTGGACCTTCGTGTGCACTGACTTTTATTTTGCTGTGCAATGAGCTTTTGGAAATTGCTCCAAACTTCTAGATTTTCCTGAAATAGGCTTTTTTGTGCACCTTTACAATCTTTGAAAATTTTACATCTCTATGCCGTAGGCACCCTGGGAGCTGACTGGGACACGAACAAATCTAGTTCCCGTCTGCATAATTTTACATGCACTTCAAGTGCCTTGCCTAAGCTACAAAAGATGCAAGACGCTGCGCGTTGTTGTTTCACATTTTATAGTCAAGTTGCTGCTACAGTAGGTACTTCGTTCATGCAAGAACTTCGAAAAGATAACGCTGGTCTTTCTCATAGTTCGAATGTGCGCAATGGCGAGCTAAAAGTAAAGCTACTGCTGAATATGTAGTATGCATATATACTGTCCATGGAACCGGAAGGCATCATTTATCCGATTGTATGTGCATACGCTCTCGGCTGCACGCAGGTGCTTGAGGGCTAGCTGCCCCATATGATGCGGAACGTGCATTGTGTAGCTGTCAGACCAGCTCAGCTATATTGGCGGCTTGACTTGCGCCAACTGACAGATCTCGGCCCACACCACGGTCAACATCGAGGTGCGCATGTTTATCTACTACGGTCCGCAAAAGGTTTTGGAATATGCAGCTATGCAAAAGCCAAATTTCATCGCAGCATCGGTGAACAGCGCCAAATTGAGGCAGACATTGTGAATGTCGCCAAAACACCTACATATCACAAGCCTCTATATCTGGCTGGTTGAATCGTTACAAAAGAAAACAAATAAAGTTTCTTTCTTTTTTTTAGCAGTAAAGAAGTTCCGGGAACACCTGTACATTTTACACCGCATGGTCGCATCAAGGTATGCCTCCATGCTTCGTTCAACACCGTACCAGTTGTCCCGGTTCTCGCTAAACTGAGTTGTTTTATCAAAGTGGGCCGCAATATTTTCACTTTTCCTTTAATCTGTATATACAATATAGATTGCTGCAGCTAGTGGCAAATACCTGCACTGATTCAACTGTTTGGATTTCATTGAGTTTCTGAAAGTTGTAAGCGGCTTTCAAAGCATGACAGACCCCTCTCAATGGAACTTCGCAAGTAGCGTGGCATCACGCGGACCATGTGCAAAGCAAAGTGTGAGACATGCGGAAAGAGGTCGGGTGCCAAACTGTTCCCTCGCGCCATGGCTGCCACGTTATCTGCCGCGGCGAATTTTCCCGAGTACGTCATGTCTCAGCAAGAAGCTTCAAGCTCGATTCATATCGGTCGGGAAACTTGGAACGAAAAACGGTCGCAAAACCTATTGCGATAGACATCAGGAGTGGAGCACGGTTGAAGCGCGACTGGGTGCAGTGAGGGGGGGGTTGCAATCCATGAAACAGAAAAATCAAACGCGGAAAGAAAGTTCGAAAGTGGTAAATTGAGATATTTCCATACAATAATTCATTTTTTAAGTACATTTAGCGTTCTAAAAACGGAAACGTACGCTCTTTTATTACACCGCTTGTTCTTGGTGACCTCTTCAGACTAGTGCTTTTTCGACAATAAATAGCGGACCTGTGCAAGCCTATGTGCAGCGAGGGGCGCAAAATTATAACGGTTCGGTTTACTTCGCCGCTTGCGTCACTAAATGGGCCGCTCCCAAGCCGGAGCTGGAAGAAGGGGAAGACGCAGCCAGTAGACGAGAGGGTGCCGCCTCTGAAGCGTGCGTCATCATTTTACGCGCCAGTCGAAGAACAGGCTTGCTCAATAAATACAAAATATAAGTGCAATCTTCTCTTGTAAGTTAAATTTTAAGGTATAAACGTGCTGTGCCAAGCGTTTACGCAATGCTTGAAGTAATTATTATTGTCATCCCTTTTCATTCTCAGCCTGCAGGTAGAGTAGCAAGCGTAAATGAGTTGGCGGAGCGCATCGCCATGTCGTCTGCTACCAGAAGCTTGCACGATGCACGTACCAGGAATGCACTACCAGCACTTCTAAAGTAGCGAGTGCAAGAGAACCGGGAACTGGCTCCTAGGACCACCTGTACTAACGTTCCGTATCAATTTATTGTTTTTTTTTTCGTTTTTTTTTACGCCCTTCATCATCAGCTTAGACATGACTCGCACGCCGCCGCGCTGCCGTTACCACTGCGATCTGCCTCTCTGCACGTCGTGTGATAAAGACAATGCAACATGACATTTACTATCCCAATATACGGATCCTGCATTGCCTGCGCGAAGTGAAATCGAAGAGCGCGGTGCTCACGGCGCGCTCTGTACTCGGAAATTAAGAACGAAAGTGCGGCACTACCAAACAAGAGCAAAAAGGGGAGTCAAATGAAATATCTCTACACTCTTCGTCTTCTATGTACAGGGCTACAAAGGCGCTGCTGCGCTTTTTGAAGTGCACAAGCCTGCATGACCGCCTGTGACGAAACTTAGCGATGAACGCTTGACTGTAAATGTGCAAGGTGTGAACTGTGAACTTCTCTCTTCCTTCTCCTCTTTCAATCCCTTCTCCCCCTTCCCCAGTGCAGGGTAGCCTACCGGGCTCAGCCTGCTTAACCTCCCTGCCTTTCCTATATGACTTTTCTCTCTCTCTCTCTCTACACTCTTCCCGTCCTGACTCTGCAGTCTTATCAGCCGAACAAAGGAAGCGCTGGAGATGCCCAGGTTGAACCATTATGGCTGCTGAATGGTGAACTGCGTGCTATGGACGCTGGCCATAGCACGGGGAATTCGATCTCGTCATGCAAATGTCTCGTTGACATTGGCTTTGGCGGCCGGGGTCTCAGGAAAGCTGACCCACCCGGCCCTTCTACCGGCCAACGCAGTAATTGCGAGTGCAACTTCGTGGACAGTGTCAGCAACAAAGGTCTAGGCCATTCCAATGAATGGTTCGCTTCCGACAGACCTCTGGAAGCTGCAGGCCGGTGGCGAGGAACCACAGCGCGCAATTATTTCCTCTCCGTGCAATGGCCACTGGCACGCTTGCACCCGAGTCTCCTCCAGTTCGTAGCGTAGCCAGCAAGATGTCTGCTAATAAAGCCGACAGTGACGGTGCAAATAGTTTTTCATCATGTCTTCAAACGGGCATCGCACCTCCCGCCGTCGTCGACAGCGAAAGAGCAACGCCAAGCAGACGACAAGAGCAAGTCACAGCCTCCGAAGCATCATCGCATGCGACGCTCGCAGGTCTCCGGGACAGCGCGGCGGGCGCGCGCGGCCAGGGTAGCAAGCCAACAGCCAAGCCACAGCAACCGAACCCAAAGCCATAGAGTTTTTCACTATATTACCTAGAGGGAAATCTGGCTCCAACGTCTATGGGAGTTTTCTAACGAGCGCTTTGCCGTCATGGGAATTAAGGTATGTGGGTGTGCGAGGCTCGTGTTGGTTGGTGTTGTACGAGGCTTCGTCTAAAACGTGCATATGGCTACGCAGATAATGCATTATTAAAATAAACTTAAGAGGAAGCTTTAGCACGGGTTCAACTCCAACGCGGCCTATTCAAATACATGTAAAACACAGAAACGTTTTTCTAAGATAACCCCTGGACCACTTTTAATTAAATGTGTTGAATTTGAGAGAGAAAGTTTAATTCTACTGACCGCTGGAAGCGGAATTTTCACTTATGGCCTAAAGTTTGTTAAAACGTTTATAAAAAATTCGAAAGTTCGAAAAACAAATTGACGCACGAAGTTTACAAATTTATAGCTCTGCATCAGGAACAGATATCGCGGTTCTGTAAACAGCAACCATTAGGTCATTCAAAACGGACAAATTCGATATGTCAATGTATATCTTATGCGAATTTATTACGTTGTGTACAAGGGTTCTGCAAAAGCTGTATTTCCATATTAATTTTTTTTTTACACTCATGTGCTACATACCATTTCTGTCCGCTTTAGATGTACTATTAGATGCAATGCACAGAATTGTACTATCATTTTTCATTGCTGAGTTAGAGTTGTCAACTTGATAGTTTCGTTTTCTGAAAATTTCCGATTTTGCCAATTTCTAATAAAAAAATTGCCAACCTAAACCAAAATTTCGAAAACAACAGTCACTAGAATTCAAGTTTTTTTCTTTTAAATGCAACAAACCTCGTCAAATTCCGCGCAGTATTTGCAGAGAAAAACGAACTCTCCTTTTAGATTTATTTAAATAGAAGCACCCGAGCTAAAGCTTCTTCTTAAGCAAGGTGTGATACCGGGCTAGTTCCTACGAAATATTGAAATGACCAGGGCAAAAACAGACACGGAACACAACAAGTGGCGACGAGGACTAGCTCTGACTTTCAGCTAGCGTTTATTAAAACGAAGCATGAATATATAACCTCGCGCACTTGATCACAACTACATATACTATCACAAGATGCAACTGTATAAGTAAACATTCTATAGCGTTGACGGATTAAGAATTTCCTTACTTATAGTCATCTGCACGTGGGGAGCCGGCTGAGGCTTTGTGGATTTTTCTTGAAGATTTGTAGTAGTCTTGATATAACTTGCACAAATTTATATATTATATAACTAACTATGTATTATATATATATAACTATATCGCTACAATATATATATATATATATATATATATATATATATATTGTAAGGAAGATGAACGATGACGCAGAGTCAGCAGCATCGGCAGCATCAAGCGCGCAGCAGAAGCTCGAGCGAGAGGACTGTGCTCGGTGCATCCTACGACCCGCTGTCGCTACGAACCCCAATAAATCCCCTTTATAAGTGGTGGAGGTGCTGGGTAACGTTCCACTCTACCATCCTGGAACTTCGTTCGCGGACGCTACCCTCTGCCATGCCGGACGCCGACCAGCAGACTCTTCCATCGCCACCCGTCCCTTGCGCTGGCACCGTTCGCCAGCGGGAACCTCCCATCTTCAGCGGAACCGACGACAACGACGTTGAAGAGTGGCTGTCATCTTATGAACGGGTGAGCGTTCACAACAAATGGAATGACTCGGACAAGCTGGCTTACGTATCCTTCTATCTTGCGGGCGTCGCCAGTCTCTGGTTCAGGAATCATGAGAGGGATATCCGAACGTGGTCGGCGTTCAAGACGTCGATTACCGCAGTATTTGACCGACCCGCCGTCAGGATACTCCGAGCCGAGCAGCGTTTGCGTACACGCGCACAGGACACGGGTGAGACGTTCACCAGCTATATAGAAGACGTCCTCGATTTGTGCAGGCGCGTGAACGCTGCCATGACGGAAGCGGAAAAGATTAAGCACGTCATGAAGGGCATCGATGATGACGCGTTCCAGATGCTTCTGGCCAAGGACCCGCGCACTGTTGGCGACGTTATCAGCTTGTGCCAGAGCTATGATGAATTGCGAAAGCAGCGAGCTCTGACAAGGCGACATCCCACACCTAATGCGGCGTCACTCTGCAGCCTGACCACCGGCCCCGAACAAGCCTCCTTGATAGCCCAAATCAAAGATTTCGTCCGCGAAGAAGTCGCACGACATCTGTCTCTGGTGTCCATCACTCCGGAGTCTGCCAGCACTTTGCCGTCTCCTCTCCGTAATGTGATCCATGAAGAGGTCACGAAAGCGCTGCCAGCTGTTCACCAGCAGGATGCCGTGGCTACACCGTTAACTTATGCTGCGGTTGCTGCAATGGCCCCTCGCAGTGCGCCCGTACCACGTTTCCAGCAGCCTGTGCACCGCCCTCCTCCTCCCGCTCCCTGGGCCAGCACTGCCGTCGCTAACCCGTGGCGTACGCCGGACAATCGCCCTATATGCTTTGCATGTAGGTATCCCGGTCACGTCGCAAGGTTCTGCCGCCGCCGATCGCAGGCGTTCGATGACGATCGACGAGCGTCCTATGTGCCGCCCGATCCAAATGTGCCTTACGGACCCTTCGATCCATCACCACCTCGCTCCCAGACTGATCGCCGTCCTCGCTTCGAACGCTTCCGGTCACCCTCCCCACGTCGCTGATCGCTTTCCCCTATGCGTCAGCGACCCCTCTCTAACGAAGAGGGAAACTAGACGACGCAGTTCCTGAGGCAAGAACTGCGCAAGTGTCGACATGCCGAAGTCCTCTTCCTTTACCTGCCAATGTCACTGATGTGTTTGTCGAAGATGTCGCTACAGTCGCCCTCGTCGATACCGGTGCCGCTATTTCAGTTATGGATGCCAGGTTTTGCCGCTTGCTTGGTAAAGTGACGACGTCTCTGTCTGGATTGTCGCTTCGAACGGCAAGTGCTCAACCCATTCGCCCTACCGCTGCTTGTACAGCCCGTGTAACCATACAGGACGTTTTATACACGATTGAGTTCATAGTTCTTTCATCGTGCTCCCACGCCGTTATTCTAGGATGGGATTTTCTCTCATGCCACAATGCCATCATAAATTGCACTCGGGCTGAGATTGAACTTTCCCACCTTGGTGACCTGGCCTCGGTCGATGCTCATCCTGCCGCTAAACTTCTCGTGCAAGAATACACCTGTATTCCCCCGTGCTCTTCAGCATTCGTACCGGTCTCGTGTAGTGCTATATCCGACGGGACGGTCTTATTCATGCCCTCTCATCACTTTGTTACCCGAAAAGCGCTTCCTTTGCCCTTTGCAGCTCTTGACCTCACCGCCGGTGTCAGCACGATGCCCATTTACAATCATCTTTCGTCGCCGCTATCACTGCTCCGCCGCGAATGCCTTGGTTACGTCGAGTCGGTTGATTCAACCCGAATTGTCTCCGTCCTCGACGAAATGCCTTCTACTGCCGTTCATGCACTGAGTGCCCTCTCCGTAGCCGACTCAGCATGGACAGATGTGTTCAGCCCATTCATCGCCGACGATCTGACACATTCGCAACGATCTCAACTTCTCGCACTCCTTCAGCACTTCCACCGTTCTTTCGACGTTGCGCAAACATCTCTTGGCCGTGCATCGACAGTCGAGCATCACATCGACACTGGCTCTCACTCACCGCTGCGACAAAGACCATATCGCGTGTCTGCTACGGAACGTCGCGTCATTGCAGAACAGGTCGATGACATGCTTCGTCGGGGCGTCATTCAACCTTCACAGAGCCCATGGGCCTCTCCCGTGGTACTCGTCACGAAGAAAGACGGTTCCATCCGCTTCTGTGTTGATTTTCGACGGTTGAACAAGATGACACTGAAGGACGTCTACCCATTACCACGCATCGATGATGCTATGGACTGTTTGCAGGGAGCCGAGTTCTTTTCTTCGCTGGATTTGCGGTCAGTCGCTACGAACCCCAATAAATCCCCTTTATAATATATATATATATATATATATATATATATTATCCGAGAGCCAGTGGGGCTATAGTAGTCCAGGTGCAACCATATTAGAAAGGCCCTCACCAGAACCCTTAGTGAGGTTAGAAGAACTGGTGAGGCTTATACAGTGCTGACTAACGGTCACGTCCTCTTCTACAGAGGTCGTGGCCTCTGTAGATTATAGATTATTTCTAATCTATAAGGACATAGCGGACAACATTGACGAATTCTACAGCCATAATGAGCGGGTAGTAGTCGTCGTAACAAAGCTGAATAGGAGGTATAGAATAAAGGTAGTACAAGATTACGCCCCAACCTCCAGTCACGATGATGAAGACATAGAAAATTTAATTAGGATGAGAAAGGTGCAAATCAGTATACTGTATTCATTGGCGACTTCAATGCAAAAGTGGTGAACAAGCAAGCTGGTGAACAAGCAATTGGCAACTACAGCATTGATTCTAGGAACACTAGAGGAGAGAAGTTGCTACAATTCGCGAAACGGTATAGGGTCCTAATGATGAATACCTTCTTCAGGAAGCGTAGCAGCAGAAAGTGGACCACGAAAAACTATAATGGAGAAACAAGAAATTAAATAGATTTCATACTCTCTGCTGATCCCAGCATAGTGCAGGATGTAGAAGTGTTAGGTAAGATAAAGTCCGGTGACCATAGGTTAGTGAGGTCTAGGATTTCTCTCGATTTGAAGAGAGCAAGAGTAAAATTAGTCAAGAAGAAACAGGCCAACCTAGACGCAGTAAGGGCAAAAGCAAACCAATTCAGGCTGATGCTCGCAAACAAAGATGCAGTTTTACAACAGGAAGATGAAGATAACTTCGAGGTAATGAATGAAACCGTAACTAGGCTGATCTCAGAAGCAGCAATTGAAGTGGGAGGTAAGGCACAAAGGCAACCAATAGGTAAGCTCTCCCAAGTAATAAAGGACCTAATAAAGAAACCACAAAGCATAAAAGTGTCAAACTCAAGAGATCAGATAGACTTCGCTGAATTGTCAAAATTGATCAACAACAAGAAAGTAAGGGATATTCGAAATTATGACGTGGGAAAGATTTAGGAAGCCGTAAAATATGGACGCAGCATTAAATCAGTGAGAAAAAAAACTTGGCATAGGACAAGGCAAGATGTATGCACTGAAAGATAAGCAGGGTAATATCATCAGCAATTTCGATGGCATAGTAAGCCAAAAGCAGCGGAAGAATTCTATACTGACCTGTACGGTTACCAGAGCAGCCAAGCTACTTTCATTCGAAATCGTGATGAACAGGATACAGAGGCTCCTTCTATAACTAGCGATGAAGATAGAAGGGCCTTGCAAGGCATGATCCGTGGAGAAGCGGCTGGAGAAGATGGAATAACGGTCGATTTAATCAAAGTTGGGGGAGATAACATGCTTGAAATGCTTGCGGACCTTTATACGCAATGCCTCACGACTTCAAGTGTACCAGAAAGCTGGAAGAACGCCAACATTATACTCATCCATAAGAAGGGAGACGTTAAAGAATTGAAGAATTATAGACCCATAATCTTGCTTTCAGTATTGTATGAAATATTCACCGAGATAATTTCCAACAGAGTCAGGGCAACACTTGACTTCAGCCAACCAAGAGAACAGGCTCGCTTCAGGAAGGGATATTCTACAATAGATCACATCCCTGTCATCAATCAGGTAATCGAGAAATCTGCGGAGTAGAATAAACCCCTCTATATGGCTTTCATATAATATGAAAAGGCATTTGACTCAGTAGAGAAAGCAGCAATCATAGAGGCATTGCGTAATGAAGGAGTACAGGAGGCATACGTGATCATCTTGACAAATATCTACAAAGATTCCACAGCTACATCGATTCTTCACAAGAAAAGTAGAAAGTTATGCCTATCAAGAAAAGAGTCAGGCAAGGAGACACCACCACTCCCATGCTATTCACTGCATGCTTAGAAGTGGTATTCAAGCTCTTAAACTGGGAAGGCTTAGGAGTGAGGATCAACGGCGAATATCTCAGCAACCTTCGGTTTGCAGATGACATTCTCCTGTTTAGCAACAATAGGGACGAATTACAACAAAGATTGAGGACTTTAACCGAGAAAGTTTAAGAGTGGCGTTGAAGATTAATATGATTAATATGCAGAAGAAAAATATAATGTTCAATAGCCTGGCAAGGGAACAAGAATTCAGGATCACCAGTGAGCCTCTAGAGTCTGTAAAGGAGTACATTTATCTAGGTCAATTACTCACAGGGGACCCTGATCATGAGAAGGAAATTTAAAGAAAAATAAAATTGGGTAGGAGTGCATACGGCAGACATAGCCAAATCCTGACTGGGACCTTACCACTGTCGTTGAAAAGAAAAATGTACAATCATTGCATTCTACCGGTGCTAATATATGGGGTAGACACTTGGAGGTTACCAAAGAAGCTCGAAACAAGTCAAGGACCGCATAAAGAGCGATGGAACGAAAAATGTTCGGCCTAACGTTAAGAGACAGGAATAGAGCGGTGTGGATCAGAGAGCAAACGGGCATAGCCGGTATTCTAATTAACATTAAGAGACAAAATGCAGCTGGGCATGCCATGTAGTGCGTAGGATAGATAACCGGGGGGCCATTAGAGGTACATAATGTGTACCAAGAGAAGGGAAGCGCAGTTGAGGACGGCAGAAAACTAGGCCTGGTGATGAAGTTAAGAAATTTGCAGGCGCAAGTTGGAATCAGCTAGCTCAAGACAGGGGTAATTGAAGATCACAGGGAGAAGCATTCGTCCTGCAGTGGACATAAATATAGGCTGATGATGATATATGTGGTTGTGACCACGTGCACGAGGTTATATATTCATGCTTCTTTGCAATAAACCCCAGTTGGAAGTCAGCACTAGTCCTTGTCGCCTCGTTTTGTGTTCCATGTCTGATCATATCAGGCAACTTAAAATCGTCATCAAAGGTTTTCATTCACCCATATTACATCTTTCAATGAAATTTACTCACCTACAATGTAGAACCAAGCGAAGAAAAGCAAGAACAGACAATAAACTGTTCCAAAGTGAGAACGGACCTTGTCGCCTGTCCTCCAACTTTATAGGCCTGCAGATACTTTTACTTAACTCGCCACTCAAGCGGGCATGTCACGTGTTTTTCATCCTGTTTCGCGGGCTTTCTTTAAGATGCATAAAATTATTACGTAACAAGCATGAATTTAGAAGCTGCTAATTTAGATGTTTCCTAGAACGTTCTACAACTTTCTCATTCGAAGCTTAGCGCTAAAGATAATACCTGCGAAGTTGGCTAATCAATCTGGACTAATTATGCGATTAAGCAGAATACAAAAAATACCGGGATTAGCTCCATACAACAGCCAACAAAATGCGTTTCGTCGCCTCTTCCTAGAGTGCTTCGGCATATCTTTAACCTTGGCTAAAGATAGCTGGGACACCCTGTATATTTACGTTTTTTTTTTGTTAATGTTTTTTTATTAACATAGTCTGACAGATGGCGTAATTGTCACCCTTGATCTGTATTACTCGTAGCACCGGACATTACTCGCATGCGAAATTGAAATGCTAATAAAATGATTAACGAAAAGTCACTAACGTACTTTTGAAATAATTGCTTTACGGCGCATATTGCAATTTACCAATGGTATACACCTGAGTTTGCAAGGCTTATCTATATTTGGTATTTGGAATGAATTCCAAGGATTCCGCGGGTGTCGAGATATGCGCCGCGAAACTTGTAGTAAAAATGCACTATACTGTTCGGCTTACTTTTTTTTTAAAATAAACCACCGTTTTATTCATGGAAGCTCAAAAGTGAGCGGAACGCCCGTATTTCGTCGCAGACTTTGGTAATGAGTATCTCCAAACTGCTGTCATCCTGCAAACTCGTTCCAAGTGGGTACGCCTAGCGCATTCACCGGCTGCAATTCGTAAATAGCACATACACTGTTGAGTAATTAGTTAAAAAATTTATTACATTTTTGTTGATTTGTTGATTATGCATTTCGGTTTCTCGTACAAGTAATGTCCGCCTCTGAATAATTCAGCCCAGTGACTAGAATTTCGCTTTCTGCCACAGGCGATTTTTAAAATTCTGTATGGTCTAGAAGAAAACGAAAAAGAAAACACCAAGCATGTGTATTCTTTAAGCTGCCGTAGGATGTTTTCTTTTCTTTTTTTTAATTTTTCAGGTTCACACGCAAGCGCATTTATTCGTAACAACTTAATAAATGCATGCCATGTGGGCAGTTTTTCCGCTTTAATACATTTCTCCCCTATAGTGCGCCCGGCAAAACTCAGAGACGCCCCGAAGACGCAAAAGCATTTCCTTATTTCCTCGGCACAACCTCATGCACCAACTGCGCCGCTGCGGCAGGCGCAGCTCCGCTCTCGCTACTGCATTCAGTCCGAGGAGTTTGCAAGAAATCACGTTGATGCAAAATGTTGCACCGGCGCTTGCGCATGAGCGCCGTAATTTTAAAGGTAAGCACGCCGCCAGTGATGCTCGCGCGCGCGCTTCTGACGGCGGCAATCCACGTGGCCTGCACGCCATTCCTGCGGGCGCACTTCAAGAGGGGCTCCCACGCCGATGCACAGACGTACATACATGCAAAGCTCGCGCTGGCTGGCACTTGGAGAGGAACGAAAAGAAAAACAACCTTCCCCACGTCGAGGTGGAGCAGTCGAGGCCAGGATGTCAGCAGAAGCGAATAAAATATGTATTAGCAACGCGGCATAGCTGGAACCACAGCGAGAAAACCGAGAGCCGGAGACCGCATGCGGCCTTAAACCGCCCTTTCCCAGCCCACCTCTTCGCCCTTTCCTTCGGAGCTGCAGCCACCCCCTCTGGCGTGCCTTTAAACGTGCAGCCAATTTTCTGGATAGAGGAGCGCTGCTCCTGGCTGCACCCGCCGCGAACTGACGCTGTTGTAGAAGCCCATTGACGCGATAGTGCAGTAGATGAAATGAAAAACAAGGACGAGAAAGGACAAGCGGCCAGCGAGGGAGGAGGTCGCGCAGTCTAGGTGGCAGCCACGGAACCGAGAGCGATAACCGGCGGCCGTTCTCTCATTCTCTGCAAGCGCGCGTGGCTGCCACGCTCTTTTGCAACGGAGGCGTGCGCCCGTGGAGCAGAGTAGAACTGTGGCGGCTCTAAATAAACAACTTTCGCGGGTATTCCCGTAAAAGAGCGGCCGCCTCGTAAAAATGGCGCGCCATATCGCGCGGCGCTCTTGTTGTTCATTTTTCTCGCGGCCAAGGCGGCGCTTCCAGAGCCGTCGCTCTCTTGCGTTCCTCTCCTTCCTGCTCGCACCGGAGCGACGCGTTGTTTTGGGGGCACCAAAGAAGAGCTTCGTTTTGTGGACCGTGTACGTAAACGTGGAGGGCGAGCGGTGAGAGTTCTCTCCTTACCGAGGTGAACTAGCTTTCCACTGATACCCTCGCCACCCGCATCACTTCCTTTTCTTCCCGCTTCTTTTTCTTTTGTGCTTTGCTCGCTTTACACCCCCCACCCCCCACCCCTCAAGCATACCCCCTTCCACTTCCCCTGTCTGTACCTCTTCCCTGCAGCGCTACCATGTTTCTGAATGAAACGGAAGTGCAGGTCTACGCGCTGCGCGCGCACCGAGCGAAAGAGAAATGAGAAAATGATGGCAAAAGGAAAACGAGCGAACATTGTTTGAGCGATTATTCGTCGGGCTGTGCAAGTTTTTGATGCGAGCCTGGCGGCGCGTGCGCGGCTTTATGCGAGCGAAAGCGCGCGGTTTTGATGTGAATAGCCTCCATGCCCCGGATGCAAATCCTGTTAAGAGTGCGCGCATACCGATAGTGCGGTGCCGACGCTCCCGCCGCACTATCAGAAGCATCGCGCCCAGCGGGAAGCGAAGCTATTACCGAGTTCATTCTTGTATACGTACGCGAACCTGCAACCTGCCCTCCGCTCTTTGCCCGTGATTCTCTCTCCGCTAGCGCGTGCGCGCTATTCCTGCTGCTGGCAGACAGGAGAGGTTTGCGTTCCCCGTTGCTTCTTCCTCTTACCATAGCCTGTGTCTCTTTTTTTTTTCGTTGTTTTCTTGCGGTACAAACTTTCACTGTGGAAAACGATGAATTACTTTTCTTTCGTGACCCAAAAGAAAAAGAAGTAAAAAACACCCTTCAACATGCACGTGTACGTACAAAATAAGCTTTCAATGCTGTTCTTCGTTGAGGACTGCCAGAAATGCAACAAGCGAAATTTCTTTGTATATAGTTACGGTTTCGAGAAGCATGCCACGCTTGTGATTTTAGCTGTAAATACTCTCCTGAGACTGCGGCTGATACCGGAGAGGGTTTTTTTTTTTTTGTGACGACTGCCGGATTGTTCTTAGATGGTATTGTTGTGCTGTATGCATTAGATGCGTCTAAATACATTCATTGTATTCAGCACTACCATAATCGTGTTTGCAAGGAAAGAAGTAATTTGTGAAATACATATAACCTGTTACTGTTTTTTTTTTTTTTGTCTCCCTAAAAATGAAAACCTGTCCTTGAAGCATCTAAGCAGTAAGCTACCCTATCCGGTACCTGGTCTCGATCAGACGTTCTCAAACATCGTACAGGCGGTTGCAGCAAACGTCCAGCTATTCCAAGTGCTGCGATTTGCTCAGTTGAAGTTGCTTCCCTGCTACGCAGAATTGAAAAATAAAACATTTCATACTAGTAAAGAAGCTGCACCTTACTGCACCTGTCCTACACGTCACATTATAGTGAGATAGCAATGAACTCTGCCTCACGTACAGTGTTGGAGGTACTACGAGGATGACAGCAAGCACGTGGTTCGCAACAGCCTTCGACGTATAGCCCAGGGCCGTCTTGCAAACCAATACGCGAATTATCAGAATTGCTATGGTAACTAAAAGCAAGATGCTTACAAAACTGAACAATGCGAGACCCACTGTGTCCGTCGCCTGTCACTGGCTCTCGTTCCGCGGTCAAGCTTTTCACTAAATATAAAAAACCCCGAATAAACAAATTATTTTGGTTCGGTATTAATAATACAATCTCCGAGTACTGTGATCTCTAAAGCATAAGTTGTTAACCTGAGCGTATCAACAGGGAATGGTTTCTTCTTATTCCTCAATCTCCATCGAGAAACGGTCGACAGCGATAAGTCATAGCGCATTGGTCGTTTCGCCCTGCATATGCTGACGAATAAAATGAAACAAGGCACGTATTATGTAACGTTCAATTTTATTTTCAGTTATATCACTGGTCGCGCCGAATGGTTGATCCGGGCGATAACAGCGGCGTGGTGGCATCCAAGCCAGTGACGAAGGGTAAAATCAGCGGGAAATGAAGGGGATCGTTAAACAGAGGAAAATGACCGCGTAATGCTAAGTAGACTTGCGATGGTCGTTTGTATCACACTGGTCTAACCTCGCAAGTAAATTCCAAAGTTATTACAACAAGGTTTTGCGAGATATGACATGTTGGCAGCTCACAAAAGAGCTTCCTCGACAACTCGGTTGAGCGCTCGGCTGGGAAACGATAAGTGCCAGGGTTCGGCTTCGGGCTCCACCCATTTGTGCAATTTTTTTTTTTTTTTTTACATTGCTACCTGGCGGACGATGCCGGTCAGTGTCACGTGCGACTGCACGAGATCGGCGAGAGCGTACATAAACCCTGACAGTCCCGCCTTCATGGAATGTCGTGCTTAATTGACGCAGATAGGCAGCGAACACGGCGTACACTTGCGAGCAAGGCTAGGAGCGCCACATTACTGAGATTTCCCGCATAGTTTCCCGACCTGCGAATCAAATGTAGTGAATTGGAAAGACTATGATGACGTGCATGGCTGCGCTCAGCTCTTAGATAATAAATGGTAGTGCATGTTCAACATAAGCTAATACAAAATACTGCATTCGAAAAAGTACCGTTTGCTTTAACAAACGAGGCAATGTTAGCTCTTTGCGAGAAGACGCCGTAAGTTATTCATGGTTCCAGATGCACCGCTTAAAAATAATCAAACGATGACACGTCTCTAAAGCCTCCGGTGTCGTCGCACGTGTATTCGATGCTCGCACTGCGGTAGCCGCAAAATTTTAATGTGCAAATGTTGTTAATTTATAAAATGCTAATGCCGTCTTAACTACAATAATCTTGCATGCAAGAAGAGCTACGAGACATTCAAAGACCTTCGTCCCCACCCCTGGGCAAACTCCCCTTGTAGTGATCATGCACTGAAGTGCATTCTGGCCTGTTGGAAGGCAGAATCGTTGGCGCACACCCACGCGCACACCCACACAATTGCTTTTTCAAGAAACATGCTTGCTTAACAGAGAACCTGAGTTTGCGAGCCTCTCGTGGAAAAATTATTCATTTAAACTAAAGCGTTTTCGGTGTCTATCGTACGAAAATCACCCAGCGCACTTAGGCTTCTAGCAGATAAACGTACCAACAGCTACTGTAAATAGCCGAGGAAGCATTTGCTAACGATTCGATGGCAAAGTGACTTATTACGTAGTTTCGTGAGGTGCGTCTGTGTGTGGTGTCGAACTGCGCTTCCCGAGACAGACGTTGAACTCGAAAAATATGCAGCCGTAAAGCCAGATAACCACGTTATTCCACGGGAAAAAACTAAATTGCGTAGACGATGCGACAAGCTCTGCTTTTGACGTCTGCCTGAAAAGCACATGAATTTCCTTTTACAACGTTGGTGCATTAGCGGGAGCTAGTATAACAGGCATGCCACTTGCTACGCAATGTTTTTGATGCTTTTCTCTCTTTTGTCACTCAAAGGCATTTAAAAGTTGAATATAGTATGCCGCTGCAACACAAACAAGTTCGCGGCAGCCCTAAACACAAACGCGGGCACATGCACTCGCACAGGCGTGGACGAATACACAGGCACGTCCCACACACACACACACTCAAACACGCACGCACGCGCGCGTCCGCGCGCACGGAAATCATATGCGCGGTCGCAAACGTTTGTCAAGGACAAAAACCAAGGTGAGAGAAAATCGCTATTCGGGAAAAACTTTAAGGTGCTCTCGTAATCTGCTATGCATGCCAATGAGAGAAAAAAAAACGGCAAAATGGTCTCCAGTAACACCTCAATAGCTGGCCCAGTCAAAAGAGCAAAAGGCTAGCGTGTAAAAAATACAGACATGTTGCATGATTGACAGTTCCTTCCTCCAGAATAGCTTCAGGCGCTGTCAAGACATTATCATGTATTAGCATTGCAGCAGCAAAAGGAAGCATAAGAAAGGGGGGGGGGGGGGGGGGGGGGGGAGCGGAACAGGAAGAAGCAGTGTAAAAAGAAGGACGGTGTTTGGCCCCCTCTTTGTTTATTCCAATTATATAAACGCTTTTGGGAGTTAACCAGATTCGTTTAGTGTACCATAGCGTCTCTAAATAGAAATAAACTTCGGCCGTGCAGAAAGAGCTGAGCAGTGCCGTATTGTGTTGCACAAACCCTAAAGCATGGCTCTCCTTTAGCCTGACAAAACGAATGCAGCCCCGAAAGTACCGCGGATCATCATTGAATTAGAAGAGCAAGAAAAAAATTGTACACCACTGCATTTCTTCTGAACACACACACACAAAGAAAAAAAACGAGCAAGTTTACACTCGGTCGTGCAAAGCTTAGGCACAGCGAAACTGTCGAAATGGGGTGCCGTGAGTTCAACGGTGGACATTTATGAAATATACGTGCGTGGAGCGCAGTCACAAAGTCCATGTCAACAACAACAGCATATGTCAGAAAATAATATATTTTAGGTCTAAATAGCACTAGGCCAACAAGAATTTTTGAGAGCTCCTCATACACAAGTTCAAAGCGGATAATTCAAAATGAAATACAATATAAACAAAAGACGGTTCATTCTGTGCGACGCGATTTGTTCACAATAAAAGTGCGCGTTAAAGTCGAGTTCGAGATGAGGCACATACGGAACGTCGCATTGTTGCTACTACCGATCAGGCCCGCTGCCGCGTAGTAGCAACATGTCATTCACTATACTAAATACACGTGTCTCCTAAAGACACAATGAAGCGTGACAAAATGTCCCCGTACGTAGAATTTGCCGAAAGGACCTTTTGTGTAGCCGTGAAGACGCCCCTTACGTCCTAATAAAAATGAACGAATAAAAAAGCAAAACACATAACAATGTGCACGTTTTGCTTACACTGCAAACGACCGCTTCTTTTGAGCACGCGATTACATTTAAGGCTCTTTTGTTTTTACTCAGCTATACATTTTTGTTTCTTCGCGTTGTGCACAAAAGCGTCACTGCATAATTTAGCTCTCGGTCTCTTCGTCAGGGGCAAATGCGAACAGCGTGAATTAAGTTCCAGTTTTGCTCTGCGCCGCCTAGTTCCGCCATAAAACCCCAAACTCATAATTGGCCTCGAGCACAATAGGCGAACTCGTGTGCTTAATTTGCAAGGTGAGTATAGGAACTAACGCACGGCGGCAAAAGCAAAAACTGCGAAACCAGCACAGAAAAGGAATTTATTCATTAGGCCTGTCGCTAATGGCTGGGGACAGGTAGTGCGCTTAGCTGCCGCTTTTTATTCTTTGAATCATTCCTTCCCTTTCCCCGTGCGCAGTACACATTTCTTGAGCTTTACTACCCTGCACCTTGCCTTTCAGAGCGCAAAACGCCAGTCAGCCAGTCAATACTTTTGCGCCCCTAATTACTGTTCTTGCCGTTATCCCTTCTTTTCCATTTCGTTCTTTTTTTTTCCCTCTCTCTCTCTCTCTGTCCTTGTCACCATTGTATTGCGCAGAACAAAGCGAATAAAAGCCAGCATACCATTTACTTACCTTTTATTTCTCGTCGACTAATACGAACTACTGCTGCATGGTCTGCATGCAAACATGAAGCTACTCCGGCAAAGCTTGGACGTACGGAGTTCCGTGAATGTTGCGCCGCATTTCGTTCTCTATCATCATCTTCCCTTTAGCGTGAGGCGCTACATCTTGCCACCCCCAGCCCCACCCGTTGCTATTTTTGTAGTTCCTGTTGTTTTCTTTCTCTCTTTTTTTTTAGTTTTCCCTCTACCTCGGTTTTTTTTTTTTTTTCTCTTCGGTATAAGTGGCCTTCGCATACCAGCACCACAGCCCATTTGAGGTAATAAAGCTTCATTTAGTAAAGGAAAAGTGATAACTGATACACTAAAGCAATTTCCTCGAGGGAAAAAGAAGGGGAAAAAACGAAGAGAGAGAGCCCGAAACGAAATAAATCTCCGGAAAACGAAGAAGAATGGCCGCCTAGAAACACGGGGGAAAAGCGTTCTCCCGCGCAAAGACTCGCCTCGTCATTTGCATAATTCGCGACCTATCCAAAGTGGAAGAATAAACCACCCACGGGCATCGATCGGACTGGCAGCGCTGTCTTGGTGACTCGGTTGCTTTTCCCGGCTTCTCCCGACCACGCTGAGTGGCCCATCAATATCTCAGCATCACGGGCGCCGGGCCGGTTTCGGGATGCGGCCGCGGAAGGGGGTCATGGGGGAGGGGGGGGGGGGGGTCGGGCATTGGTTGGACGGTGTGTTCCAGGGGAGCAAGAGAGAGAGGCGTTGTTGCCGCCCAAAATGGCAGCGCCGCCACAGACGTTGAACCCGCAACCGGTAGTGTCCGATGCTCTCATTGCGAGTGGGAACGCATCCGAAAACAAGCTTTCTCTGAGTCCATGTCCGGATAGCGGAAGGAAGCGCGTTTCGCGATCCTGGGACGTTGGTTCGTGTGCTGTCCCTTTTTATTTGTTTCCCCTGGGTCATTCTACGCCAACTGTCCCAACCGTGGCGCTCCAGTAATATCCATTTGTCTCAAAAAATGACAAGAAAGTTTGACGTATATAAGCATTAGTTGCGCAGCATTTTGCCAATTTATTATGAGCGGCAAAAAAAAAGCTTTTGGGGCACGTGAGGACCGTTTGAATTTCACGAAACGGTGGAAAACCAGGTGCGAAACAAAATCTGCCCCAAAATTCGACTACGTCGAGCTTTATTTCAAAATTTGCATTTTTGCGTTTCTGAATATTGTGTTTTTATTATAAGACAGTTTCACAAATTCCTTTTATGTTGTTGTTTTTTTCACCACTTAGCATCGAGGTAAACAAAATCTACAAATTATAGCATTTCTGCGAAATTTTTCGCAAATAACGATCACGGGAGGAAACCTGGCAATATTATCATTGAACTGTCCCTAAAACGTACTACTTTCTCAAATTTTATTTTCGTCGACGTGCTGCGCACAGGCTCTACAATAAAAGCCTGACTTTGGCAAAAATGCTACTTAGGCCTATGTTTAGACATAGGCTAAGTAGCATTAGCTTAGGCCAATGTCGATCTACCTCAAGTAAGCATAACTTCATCGTGGAAATTATTACGAACTTCTGGTGATCAAGGCTTTTATTCCTCTCCGCAGACAGCACCATCTGCCCCCCCCCCCCCCCCCCCCGGTTTGCATTTCCCGCCAATGTGCCATGAGGTGAAGTCGAAGCGCGAACCAAAATATTGCAATGGTGAGACTCCCAGACTCAAAAACAATTTTTACGCGGTGGTTACGCAACTTATTTTGATTAGAATTTCCGTGGAGAAAGTAGTTATGCTTCTGAAATTATATCCCCTTTTCTGCGTATTTTTTCAAGGACCACCTTAGTGTGTTACCGGCATAGGTCGGCAGTGTGGGAGAATACTCACTCACCATAAGTTTTTCCAGGCTCCGCACTCACTCACGTTCACACTCACCTCCACTCACACACACAGCATTCACTCGCACTCGCACTCATCTCCACTCACACTCACTGGCACTCACTCGCACTCACTCGCACTCACATGCACTCACACTCACTGGCACTCACTCGCACTCGCTTGCACTCTCACTCACTGACACTCACTCGCACTCGCACTCACATGCACTCACACTCACTGGCACTCACTCGCACTCGCTTGCACTCTCACTCACTGACACTCACTCGCACTCGCACTCACATGCATTCACACTCACTGGCACTCACTCGCACTCGCTTGCACTCTCACTCACTGACACTCACTCGCACTCGCACTCACCTGCACTCACACTCACTGGCACTCACTCGCACTCGCTTGCACTCTCACTCACTCACACTCACTCGCACTCGCACTCACCTGCACTCACACTCACTGGCACTCACTCGCACTCGCTTGCACTCTCACTCACTCACACTCACTCGCACTCGCACTCACCTGCACTCACACTCACTGGCACTCACTCGCACTCGCTTGCACTCTCACTCACTGACACTCACTCGCACTCGCACTCACCTGCACTCACACTCACTGGCACTCACTCGCACTCGCTTGCACTCTCACTCACTGACACTCACTCGCACTCGCACTCACATGCACTCACACTCACTGGCACTCACTCGCACTCGCTTGCACTCTCACTCACTGACACTCACTCGCACTCGCACTCACCTGCACTCACACTCACTGGCACTCACTCGCACTCGCTTGCACTCTCACTCACTGACACTCACTCGCACTCGCACTCACCTGCACTCACACTCACTGGCACTCACTCGCACTCGCTTGCACTCTCACTCACTGACACTCACTCGCACTCGCACTCACCTGCACTCACACTCACTGGCACTCACTCGCACTCGCTTGCACTCACCTCCACTCACACTCACTGGCACTCACTCGCACTCACCTGCACTCACACTCAGTGGCACTCACTCGCACTCACCTGCACTCACACTCACTGGCACTCACTCACACTCGCTAGCACTCGAACTCACTGGCACTCGCTCGCACTCGCACTCACCTGCACTCACACTCACTGGCACTCACTCGCACTCGCTTGCACTCTCACTCACTGACACTCACTCGCACTCGCACTCACCTCTACTCACACTCACTGGCACTCACTCGCACTCACCTCCACTCACACTCACAGCATTTACTCGCACTCGCCCTCACCTTCACTCACAATCACTGGCACTCACTCGCACTCGCACTCACCTGCACTCACAATCACTGGCACTCACTCTCACTCGCTTGCACTCTCACTCACTGACACTCACTCGCACTCGCACTCACCTGCACTCACACTCACTGGCACTCACTCGCACTCGCTTGCACTCTCACTCACTGACACTCACTCGCACTCGCACTCACCTCTACTCACACTCACTGGCACTCACTCGCACTCACCTCCACTCACACTCACAGCATTTACTCGCACTCGCCCTCACCTTCACTCACAATCACTGGCACTCACTCGCACTCGCACTCACCTGCACTCACAATCACTGGCACTCACTCGCACTCGCACTCACCTGCACTCACACTCACTGGCACTCACTCGCACTCGCTTGCACTCTCACTCACTGGCACTCACTCGCACTCGCACTCACCTGCACTCACACTCACTGGCACTCACTCGCACTCGCTTGCACTCTCACTCACTGACACTCACTCGCACTCGCACTCACCTGCACTCACAATCACTGGCACTCACTCGCACTCGCACTCACCTGCACTCACACTCACTGGCGCTCACTCGCACTCGCTTGCACTCTCACTCACTGACACTCACTCGCACTCGCACTCACCTGCACTCACAATCACTGGCACTCACTCACCCGCACTCGCACTCACCTCCACTCACACTCAGTGGCACTCACTCGCACTCACCTGCACTCACACTCACTGGCACTCACTCACACTCGCTAGCACTCGAACTCACTGGCACTCGCTCGCACTCGCACTCACCTCTACTCACACTCACTGGCACTCACTCGCACTCACCTCCACTCACACTCACAGCATTTACTCGCACTCGCCCTCACCTTCACTCACAATCACTGGCACTCACTCGCACTCGCACTCACCTGCACTCACAATCACTGGCACTCACTTGCACTCGCACTCACATGCACTCATGTGCACACTCACTGGCACTCACTCGCACTCGCACTCACCTCCACTCACACTCACTGGCACTCACCCGCACTCGCACTCACCTCCACTCACACTCACTCGCACTCACTCGCACTCGCACTCACCTGCACTCACACTCACTCGCACTCACTTCCACTCATATTCACTGGCACTCACTCGCACTCACCCCTTTGAAATGAGTGCGAGTGTGAGTGAGGGCACTCATGAGTCGCTGTGCCGATCTATACCGCTCACAATTCGTGTATATGCATAACGAAGCTTCCAATTTAGCACCTGGTGCATCGGGAGTGCGCCAAGGCAGTGTTTTGGACCCAGTTTTATTTTTATATACATAAAAGATTTGCCTTCCCGATTACATGGTAACATCCGTCTATTCGCTGACTGTTGTATTTCGTACCGCGAAATTAATCACAGTGATAGTCACCATATACAAAGTTCTGCCTTTTCTTGGTGTGAGGAGTGCAGATGACTCTAAATGCCCAAAAATCTGTAACGCTAACAGTAAGAAAGAAACATAGATCTGAGTTTACTTACATTATTAATGACACACCTCTCACTTGTGCATTTCAGCGTAAATATTTAGGTGTCACTTTAATATACCCTCTCCGATGGGAAAGCCATGTTCACAAAATAACCTCAAGTGGAAATCAATGTACATGCTGAGCACTAAAGCGACTCTTCTTTCTGAGAAGACACCTTCGTCTGGTGCCCCCAGATAAAATTTGCTGGCCTACAAAATGCTTGTTCGAACAGTGCTGGAGCACACCAATATTGTTTGGTTTCCGTACACAAAAGAACTCATTGCAAGAATGGAAGGGGTGCAGAGGAAGGCAATAAGGTTCTGTTTTAATAAATACAAGTTAGCGGATTCATTGGCTGATTTATTAAAGAGAGTTGGTTTATTAACACTGCAAAGTAGAGCAAAACTAGCACGACTAAAGTTTTCGTTTCAATTTATTCATGGTGACATAAACATTGACGTCAGCCCCAACCCTTCTCTGTCCATCTCTCTGTCATTGACATTAGACGTGTGCATGCTTGCCGCCCATGCTCGCTAAGCTCCCCTTCGGTCGGATTGAGCCAAGGGAGCGGGAAATAGAGGGAGAGATTGACTGTCCGTATACTTAGTCAACCACTTAACGCCGAAACAAACACAAAAGAGAGAACAAAGCGGTATCTATCATTGCATCTTCGCTTTTTCTCCATGTATGCGAGCGTGCGTGTCTGTTACTCTGTGCTAACTTGGCTAGTCCCTCTTCCGCTCTGCCTGTTTATATAACGAGCATGTACGTATACCTTTAAGAGGGAAGCAGGAAGAAAATGAGAAGCCATTCCACCCTCTGAAAGCGGATGAACAGCGAAGGTGTAGCAAATCACACGGTATTAAGCGTCTTCACTCAGTGGAAGTCATGGCAAAATTTGCCGGTCGTGATTTGGATATGTCTGCCATCAGCGCTCCAGCCCATACATATTCCCTGGCGTATTAAAGAAAATGTCGCAGTTTCGCCCGAAAGGCGAAGCTTCAATTGCGATAGCAAATTAGTAAAGAGCTATACGAAGCAAGGATAGTAGTTTAATGGGGCTGTATTAACTTGTAAACATTCGCCTACTAACTAAATATAAAAGCATGGTGTCACGCGTGCACAGGTAAACATGAACGCATCTCGCTCAATGACCGCGGAAACTCGCTGTCAGAACGCTGGAGTAAGGAGGCGCAGCTATAGCCGCGAGCGAATTGACCTTCATGCCGCCTCTCGCTTCAAAGCGAACTAAACGTCGAAAACACAGCGCATACGAAGTTACCGGCTCTAGTTGAACATTGTTCACGTCGCAAATCGCTTTGAAGAGGAGGGCCGCGTGGGCGCGCACTTTTTCCACGTCGCAGATCGCTTTCGAGATACGACACCCACGCGGCCGCCGCCGGAGCAAGACGACACCCCCGTGCCTGACGCGCGACCGAAGCAGCGCGCTTCCTCCCCGCCTTTTCCCTCGCGCGCGCGAGATTGAGCAGCAAGTGTGAGCTGACCCTCGCAAGCTTTCACTCGCACACGCAGCGTACCGCCGGCACGCGGCGACGATTTTACCGTATTCGGACTTAATACGAAACCTCATAACGACGTCCACGATCACGGCAGAAGTTCGCTTGTCGCAATATAATATATCCGCTCATTTCATTATACATTGTCTCACTCATGCCTGAACCTTGGATTATTACGATCTTAGTTAGTGGTTTCTATTTTGGCGTGCACAATCTGCTAGCGCGATAAGTCATCACCGCGAGTGAGCTTGTACACACAACGTGCCTCCATTTTTCCGCAAGCAAGGTGAACCAATATCACCTCTGCTTATCGTTCAAGCACTCAACCTCGTTCACACTCACTTCCACTCACAAGCACTCACTCATGTTCACACTCACCTGCGCTCACACTCACGTTCACACTCACCTCTATACACCCAGAAGCACTCACCACGTTCACACTCACAGCACTCAGTCACGTTCACACTGAGCTCCACTCACACAGCGCTCAGTCTAGTTCACACTCATCTCCACTCACACTCACAGGCACTCACCACGTTCACACTCACAGCACTCAGTCACGTTCACACTGAGCTCCACTCACACAGCGCTCAGTCTAGTTCACACTCATCTCCACTCACACTCACAGGCACTCACCACGTTCACACTCACTTCCACTCACACTCATTGGCTCTCACCTCCACTCACACTCACTGGCGCTCACCACCACTCACGCTCACTGGCACTCACTCACACTCACTGGCACTCATCTCCACTCACTCACACTCACTGGCAGTCACCTCCACTCACTCACACTCACTGGCACTCACCTCCACTCACTCACACTCACTGGCACTCACCTCCACACATTCACACTCACCTGCACTCACGCTCACTGGCACTCACTCACACTCACTGGCACTCATCTCCACTCACTCACACTCACTGGCACTCACCTCCACTCACTCACACTCACTGGCACTCACCTCCACTCACTCACACTCACTGGCACTCACCTCCACTCACTCACACTCACCTGCACTCACGCTCACTGGCACTCACTCACACTCACTGGCACTCATCTCCACTCACTCACACTCACTGGCACTCACCTCCACTCACTCACACTCACTGGCACTCACCTCCACTCACTCACACTCACTGGCACTCACCTCCACTCACTCACACTCACACTCACCTGCACTCACGCTCACTGGCACTCACTCACACTCACTGGCACTCATCTCCACTCACTCACACTCACTGGCACTCACCTCCACTCACTCACACTCACTGGCACTCACCTCCACTCACTCACACTCACTCGCACTCGCACTCACTTCCACTCGCACTCACTGGCACTCATCTCCACTCACTCACACTCACTGGCACTCACCTCCACTCACTCACACTCACCTGCACTCACCTGCACTCACGCTCACTGGCACTCACTCACACTCACTGGCACTCATCTCCACTCACTCACACTCACTGGCACTCATCTCCACTCACTCACACTCACTGGCACTCATCTCCACTCACTCACACTCACTGGCACTCACCTCCACTCACTCACACTCACTGTCACTCACCTCCACTCACACTCACCTGCACTCACGCTCACTGGCACTCACTCACACTCACTGGCACTCATCTCCACTCACTCACACTCACTGGCACTCACCTCCACTCACTCACACTCACTGGCACTCACCTCCACTCACTCACACTCACTGGCACTCACCTCCACTCACTCACACTCACCTGCACTCACGCTCACTGGCACTCACTCACACTCACTGGCACTCATCTCCACTCACTCACACTCACTGGCACTCACCTCCACTCACTCACACTCACTGGCACTCACCTCCACTCACTCACACTCACTCGCACTCGCACTCACTTCCACTCGCACTCACTGGCACTCACTCGCACTCGCACTGACCTCCACTAACACTCACACTCACAGGCACTCACTCACTCTCGCACTCACCTGCACTCACAATCACTTGCACTCACTCACACTTGCACTCATCTGCACTCACACTCACTGGCACTCACTCACACTCGCACTCACGCCTTTGAAATGAGTGCGAGTGAGTGTGAGTGAGTGCACTCATGAGTGAGTGCGCCGACCTATGGTTACCGAGGTCTAAACGTAGGTCAAAATAGTATTTATGCCAAATTGGGGCTTTTATTTTAGATCCTGTGCCCAGCACAGAGGGGGAAATGAAGTTTAAAAAGATAGCACGTTATAGGGACGATTCTATGAAAATAACTCCAGGTATTCTTCTGTAACCATTTTTTGTGTGAAATTTCCCAAAATGGCTATGGTTTGCGCATTTCTACTTCGGTGTTAAGGGCTAAACATAGAAGTACTGGGTTAAACTGTTTTCTAATGAAATAAAAATGCTTAGACAACGCAAGAACGCAAATTTAGAAAGAATGCTCAAGATTCTCGATTTTTGGCAGATTTTTGCTTCGTACCTGGTTTTCCACCATTTCGTGAAATTCAAACGGTCCTCATGTGCCCCAAAAGTTTTTTTTTTCGCTCATAATATATTGGCAAAATACTGTGCAATTAATGTTCATATACGTGGAACATTTTTGTGATTTTTGTGGAGAAACGGATATTCTAGAGCCAATCTGGAACATACGCTATGGGAATGTCGAGGCATAAAAAGCAATAATGGGGATGCAGCCTCTCGCGATCGCCTCCGCGTGCGCTGGGAGACTTGTGTTGCTCAGCTCTGCCGTTGAAGATCAACTTTGGGCTATCCAGCGGGCCGAGGAAGCCGCCAGGGCTCTAGAGCTCCTGGCCGTCACCTAGGCGGGACCATTTGCCCGTCTCACAAACTGGCAGGGCCTTTATATAAAGTTCATTGACTGACTGAAACGAATATTGGTCGAGCGCCACGGTTAGGACAGTTGGCGTGGAATGACCCTCCTACCTTTCTTTCACTCTCTAAAAATATGATAAATAATTTATCCCCTCAAAAGCAATGGCAGCTTTATGAATAAACAATATTGGGGGTTCCTTCGGCTTCCTGCGATGGTTATCGGCTTGAACCCTTAACGAGGAGTCCTTTTTTTTTTCTCTCTTATCTTTCTTTTCTTCTGTTTTTTTTTTCTTTTTTTGCGCGCCACTATTCCCTGCGCGTTCATTTTGCATGGGTCTCCAGCTATTGTGTTTCCAGAAAATGCCTCGCGCAGTCTTTCTTAATCGATTAGGTGCTTAAACGCACAAGAAGAAGTCGAGGTGAAAAAACTAACAGACACGATGATGACGTAGTGGCGAGTAAACAACTTTAATTTTGTGCGGTAATAATAACAGCAAGACGTTTAAAACATATACTATAAATACTTTATATACAACTTTATATAATAATAAACCCAGTAATACGTTTTCGCGTTATTTTTCCAGATATAATCGCACTTTACGTTATCCCACAGGTGATAGGAATACATAGGATATCTAACTAGCATTTTGGAGACTGCGTTTGAGAAGTAGTACATGGAAAGCAGATACCTAAATGAAGTGAACAACGAAGCTTTTTCGAGTTTTTTATTAAATTTTCTCCGTATTTTTTTTTTCATTCTCGTACGGATACTTTTTATGTAGGTGAACACAAGCAGAGAAGGCGACACGAAGTGCCTCTTTCTAGCCTTCATTTCGTGAAGGTTCTGGTAGATGATGCTGAACGCAATCTCTAAAAAAGAAAAAATAACAATAGAAATCTGAACAATAAAATAAGAGAACAAATAAATGTGCTGCCCATAAGATCAATTAAGAAATGAGCACACACCTGCTCGCTGCACAGCCACGCGTTAAAGATGCAGCAATGTGTTTTGCCAGGAACTTGTTTCCGGCATTGTGAGGTCACTAAATCGTTCCGCACACCGGTGGGTTAGCGAGGGTGTGAGAAGACGAAGGTGGACGAGAAGGAAGCAGTCGCCTGCCTGGTTTTCTCACTTCTCACGACAATGAATATTTTGCGAGCGTACTAAAAAATCGGGGACATTATACTTGACTTCCGACACAGCTTTCTGTTGTTCAATACGTGCTACATAAAAGTGTTTCTATAAGCACGAAAGAAGCTCGCAAATACACGCGAAGTGCCTCGAGCGGCCAGTCGCGCGGCGATATATCGTGTTTTCGCGAAAGTGGAGGCACACCAATTGGGATGCATTCGGACAGAAACGCGACGCGCGAACCGAAACACCTGCCTCGCTCGAATAATGGGCGCGGGAGCTGAAGGAGGATGTGCAAAGCGCCTCGAAGGACTTCGAAACGGACCAACCTACGGAAGCCATGGACGATAGATTGGCACACCTTATCGAAGCGAAAGCGGCCCTGCTGCGGAGGTGGAAAACGGAGAGACTCAACAGATGCCTCAGGAAGAAAATCTCCGACCTTAGCAAAAGCATAGAATAACACTGTGCTGTTATATCCAACCAACAATGGGACGAAGGCTGCGCTAAGGCGGACGGCACCATGACCTCGAGAAAGACGTGGAACCTCTTCAAGAGCATCCTCAATAAAGCTCAAACCAGGAACGCTAAGTCCAAAGAATCGGACAAGATCATCAAGAAAGAACTCGAGAGTACCACGGAGAAGGAAATCATGGACAAATTGGCACGCAAATACATGCCTCAGCCGTGTCGCACTCGGGGGTGGGCGGCCGCAACCCTGTGCATGGGCGCGGAAACTCACCACCTGGACGAACCCATCACCGTCGAAGAGGTGAGATCCGTTCTTTACAACCTGAACGGAAGGTCACCCCTGGGCCAGATCACATCACGAACAAGTCGCTCCGCAACCTGGACGACAGCTCGATACGCTTTCTGACGGACCTCTTCAACAAAGTCTGGGACACGGGCGTAGTGCCGCAGGATTGGAAAGCGGCCACCACGGTCCTAATCCCCAAGCCTAACAAGCCGGCCAGAATTGAGAACCTGCGGCCTATCTCGCTCATGTCCTGCCTCGGCAAAGCGATGGAACACGTCGTGCAAAACAGGATCTCCCGATATCTGGAAGACGGCGGAGCCCTGCCGCACACTCTGATTGGGTTCAGACCGGGACTCTCCACGCAGGATTCCATGGCACTCATTAAGCACCAAATAATCGATGACCAGATCGGGAACGCCAAGGCCATCCTGGGACTGGACCTAGAAAAGGCCTTCGACAACTTGTCCCACAAAATCATCGCCGACACGATATCCCGACACGACCTCGGATGCAAGTTCCACGCCTACGTAAAATCGTTTCCTCACGACAGGACAGCCACCTTACGCCTGTCCGACCTGGCTTCGGACGAGCTCAAACTTGGCGACAGAGGCACCCCGCAGGGTTCGGTCATCTCTCCCATGGTATTCAACTTGGCCATGGCGGGGTTGGCCGACAGACTCAATCAGATTCACGGCATCGAACACACCATTTATGCCGACGATATAACCCTGTGGGCCACCCAAGGCACGCTTGGCATAATTCAGGACAGATTACAGGAAGCAGTCTACGCGGTGGAGGAGTAGCTGATCCTCACTGGCCTCAGCTGCTCGCCGGCCAAGTCGGAGCTCCTTATCCGACGCCCTGCTCATAAGCGTAGGAGACCTTACTCCACTAACGTCGACTTCAATCAGGACATCACGGTTCGAGCCAGCACGGGCACCGCCATTCCAAACGTCAGCCACATCCGAATCCTGGGACTAACGATCGAAGACAAACCTAGCAATGCCATCACCGTACAAAAACTGGTCGGCAAAACGAACAATGCCATGGGTTCGATCCGACGAATAGCCAACAGACACAAGGCCTTAAGGGAACACAATCTAACCAAACTCGTCCAAGCTTTCGTCACCTGTCCCTTTGCGTACGTGGCAGCCATGCTCAGTTGGACTAGAACAGAAAAAGAGAAGCTGAACGTACAACTGCGTAAAGTCACTAAACAGTCCCTTGGTATCCCGAACAGCATCAGCAACGACAAGCTCGCTGCGCTCGGCATGCACAACACCATCGAAAAAAATTGCAGAGGCACAGCGCAACACACAGCTCGTCAGTCTATCGGGCACACCAGCCCGCCGGGCTATCCTGGCCAACTTGAGCCACGAGCCGACCCTTGTCAAGCAGGACCACGTGGACATCCCTAGGGACGTTCGCAACAAGATCACGATCAGACTCATCCCCAGAAACGCACGTTCAGAGAACAACAAGGAAAGACGACTAGCCACGGGAAAGTTCCTTCTCTCGCAAGCCCATAGGTCTCCGGACTGCTCCGCCTTCGTAGATGCGGCAGCGTACACCGGGAACAAAGCCTTTGTTACGACGGTGGTAAGCGGCTACGGCAACACCGTCAATTCGGCTTCCACCACCACCCGAAGATCGGAAGCGGCAGAACAGGTCGCGAACGCACTGGCCCTCGCGGACAACAACCTCACCCACGTCTACAGTGACTGGATTACAGCGGTCAGGGCCTTTCAAAGGGGTACGGTCTGCACCCAAGGTCACAAGGTCCTCACAAGCATGCCTATTAACCATCACGTCGTCTACTGGTTTCCAGCCCATCCAGGACAGGAGGTGGAAATACTGCTAAATCTCAATGAGGTTGCGCACGGGGCAGCGCGAGCCCTTACACACCACGCGCCCCTGAGCGACCCACGCGAGAATCGCAACGCCCCCTCCACATACCACGAAATCACTAAACACTACCGACTTCTGCGGCGCTCAAACAGCACACCACACCGCAGCCTCAATCGGGCCCAAGCGGTTACTCTGCGCATGTTACAGATACATACCCAACACAAAACAGACTTCACCACTATCTACCTGAGCTTTACGATAAGTCTTACTGCGATAGCTGTTATTCACCTTTAAACGTCTTCCACCTTCTCTGGCCGTGCTCGTGAGCTCACCCCGACATTGAGGAAGAAAAGAATAACTTCGATCAAGCCATCAGGAGCGACCAACTCGCTCCTCAACTCTGGGCAGTCCAGCGAGTCCACGATGCTGCCGCCGAGCTTCGGCTCCCAGTCCCGTCGTGGGAGAAGCCCACTTCGTAGGGGTCGACGATCCCCTACGACTCGCAGGACCTTTCAATAAAGTTGATTTCAGTCATTCTCATGGTTGGAAAATGTGCCATGAGCAACAGAAAGCTGTATCGGGAGCTGCATCGAGAATTGGGAATGAGGAACTTAATTAGTGAATTGTTGTTAATGTGTCCAATATGCGTTTAGATTTCTTGTGCTAATAATGTCCGCCTCTTCGAATAATACAGCTCAAGGACAAAAATTGTGCTATCTGCCACTAGCAATTTTCATAAATTCCGCAAAACTTAAAATCGATCAACCCAGTATAAGCGTACCGTTTATACTGGGCCTAGAATTACCTGCAGCGCAAAGAGTGCAGTGGTAAGCAACATCTTCCTTTTTCTCCCCTGGATGGCGAGTGTAAAGAAGAGGGTGAGGAGGTGACCTGACGACCACGATGGTTTGACGATGGCGACTATGGCGGCCGTGGGGATCGGTGAAACAAAGAGGACAGATCCAGCAAACCCGCTTTCGAGCTTTCAACTGCTGTCGCAGTTAAAGCCTTATGCCATAGCTCAGGATCGAAGCCGCCAACTCACGTTCTCCTTATCGGCGAGTTTCATCTCCGGTCGTCGAAATAGCTCAGCCGGCCCGAACAAGCGCATCAACTCACGAGCAGACATAATTCCGCGTCTGATGTCGGAAATGTGTTTTAAAAAAAGAGTGATTGGAAAGAACGAGAATGAGCGCTGTTGCGACGGGTTGTAAGATGAGTCTGAACTATGTAAAACCTCTGGAACATTCGGATCGCCCACCGTAGTTTATTCGCAAATTGCTTTCCTCTGCGCAAAAACGCATAGAAATTCAGACGGTTTCCACAGGCTCCCCCGCTTGTAACTCGGCCTGCAATTCGGAACAGGTTTTCGTCCGCAGAAAGAAAAAAATGGTGCCGTTCATGCATCGTGCACAGCTAGGCGCGTAAAACCTATTTCGTTGGGACATTTCTGTTCGTTCGCTTTGTCTCCAGGTATTTGCGGAAAGAGACGCGCTCTTAAGCAACTGCGACTGCTAGAGCAGCTAGTTTTCTGATGCCCATAAAATTGAACCTTCAATCATTGGCAGACGAGAATAAGACATTGAGAGAACTACAGAATGGTGGCAAAATAGGCAGGCGCATAGATGGGCCGATCTCCAATATAATTACACATTCCAGATAAATAACTAGATAAGAGAATAGATCAAAAATTGGAGGACGCTTAAGCTCCGCCTTTAAGAGTGGAACGCGGTAGCGTTATCGGGCCCCGTTCGCATCGCATTTTTCTTTCAGGGGAAGCGCTTCACTGCAACACAACACGTGGGAAAGCCAGCTTACGAAGACCAAGGTTACACCAATTCCCTTAATGTCGGCTTCACCTTTAAACAGAAATGCATTGCTGGGAAGACGTTTTGCAGGGGCAATATAAGTGGTCTAGCTTATATTAAAATGTTAAGGCCCTAGCATCTTTCTTGATTATTTTATTATTTATTTGCTATTGCCCCAACGAGCGCGCTTGTCTTGGCAAAACCCATTAGGCAGGCGAAGTCCCAATTTGACCTGCCGAGGATGCGAGCGCCATCTGGATATCATTTTCGCAAGTAAACTACCCGAGCGTGCCGCTGTAGGTCTGGTAGAAATGCAGGAAAAGGGGTTTGTGTTTTAGTTTCCTCGTAACATAATTATGTTTTCTCGTACATTCAAATTACAATTCGATGCCGAATGCTAAACAATCCGACGCCGAATCCGACGCCGAATGATAAAGTCGTACTTTACCATTTTTCTGACGGATTTCACTGCGAGAATTTTAATTTTTGTTTACCAAAAACCTTGCACCACCTGGAGGGCCTGCGCGGTCCGGGTGGTTGGGGATCATTTTCTCCGCCACGGACGCCGACATCCACGCCGACGCCGACGCCAGATTTTCTGCGACACGGGGCCCTTAGAGCTATCGCGTTAATATATTTCGCCTTTCTGGATACTAGTGGGGCAGGCAAGTGGCCAACCAACAGGCCACTTGCCACTATGTTTTCAGGTAGCATACGGTTTCTTGAACAGTTTCCTGCTCCTCAGATTACGAACTACGTCAAGTTTTTGGTTTAAATGATTTTTGACATCCGCGACGATTGCTGCGAGTGGCGCTTGCTAAGACCCCCAGGGGAAGCTTTAATATACGTATACGAACACTTAAGAAAGTTGACAGAGGGACATTGGCCGCAGTAACTAAATTGCGTCGGGATCGCCGAGGTGCCGTCAATTGGCGATTGAAATGGTGGACCGGCAGCCTGATCCACATGATGACGTTGTATCGATAATCATAGCTCATGAGTCACGTGATATGCGCATCCGGGAACAACCATAGCAAAGCCTTCAAGAGGCAGCGAAAGAAAACATTAACGGGGAGGCGGCTCCGGGTCATTGCGGCAAGCGCACGTGCGGGAGGCAAGGTTAATGAGAAGGTTAATCCAACAGCGCTCCGTGACGATTGGGCAACTTTTTTATGTGGAGTTGTCTTTGGTTTTTAATATCGCGCAGGTTTGTGGCAGATTGTAAAGTTAATTTATTAAGCAGCACTTTGTTCAGGCCAACGGCTTCCACTGCTGCTTCTTCCTGGTAAAGGCTACCTCAGACCCAGCAAAGAAGCCAAATCTCTTCGATTGGCAGAATGACGCACGCGTCATGTGGATGTAGTGGGTTCAGCTCCCATTGGCTGCACGTTGCATTTCATTCCATTTTCATTTCACGTTTAATTTATTAAAAATTTCAAGATTATCGCAAACGTAATGGTCATTCATAATAATTTGACACGTTAGTATTGCTACACGCGTGTGGTATTTGGTTGTTTGAACGAGGCGCGCGGGCGCCTAGACGAAGAAGACGAACTGCTCTGGGCTCTCAAGCTATCGGCTGATCTGGCCAGCGCTGCAGCTATCATTTGTAAATATACTTGTAAATAGTCTCCTGTACTTAGTCCTTCGTTCGCGTAACATTTTGGTGGAGCGTGCCGTTCCCCGTCCTCGCCACGGAGCTCCGCAGCGGCCGCACCGTCCAGCTTTCCGCCATGGCTCCCGGTGACACCTCGTCTGCTGCTGCTACTGCAACTCCAACCACAACGTACGTCACGGTAGCCACTCCCCGCGATCCTGGCATATTCTCCGGCCAAGATAATGTCGACGTTGATGACTGGCTACGCATGTATGAGCTTGTTAGCCGCAACAACCACTGGGACCCTACCATAATGCTAGCTAATGTCCTCTTCTATTTGGGCGGAACACCTCGTGTCTGGTTCCGGACACACGAGGAGGAGATCTCTAGCTGGGACGCTTTCAAGGAGAAGCTCCGCGACCTCTTTGGAAATCCGACCGGTCGGCAGCAGGCTGCAAGGAAAGAGCTTGCTACTCGAGTTCAGTCTTCCACTGAATCGTATGTCTCGTACATACAAGACGTGCTAGCTCTTTGCCGGAAAGTCGACGAGAACATGGTCGAAGTTGACAAGGTTGGCCACATTCTCAAAGGGATCGCGGTCGATGCGTTCAACTTGTTGATCTTCAACAATGTGTCTACCATCGACGTCATTGTCAAGGAATGCCGCCGCTTTGAGCTCGCCAAAAGCCGCCGCGTCATTCCACAATTCTCCCTCCTCCCTAACACAGCTGCGACGTCGTCCTGCGTCGCCCTTACCGCTTCGTCCCCCTCCAATGAGACCGTCACGCGTATTGTTCGCCGTGAGATCGAGGCTGCCAGTCCTGCCACGTTCCATCCGCGCCCACTAGACCCCAGCATTGACCAACCAGCCCCAGCGATCTCCCTCATTCAGGAGGTTGTGCGGCAAGAGTTTGCCAACCTCGGTTTTCCTGCTGCCTGCTCCATCTCCCGACCTGACGCCCGACTGGTGCCGACAGCTGCGCCTCGCAGCGATCTGTATTCCAGATACCGCAACCCTACAGAATGGAGAACTCCGGACGACAAGCCCATTTGCTTTCCTTGCCACCGCATTGGCCACGTCGCTCGCCACTGCCGCACCTCCTGGTCATCGCCATATTCGAGCTACTTGTCGCCGTCTCCTCGCCCATATGCCGACCCTCGCCGCTACTCGCCTCGCCGTATGCCTTCGAGCTCTCACGTATCCGTCGATGACAGTCGTCCCACTCGCTCGCCGTCACCTCAGCGCCGTCGGTCCCCGTCGCCCCAGCCGCGCCGCTATTCGTCGCCGACCCATTATGGACCCTCCCGGACGGAAAACTAGGCCATGCAGCTCTTGGAGGTAGTGCTGCATCACGTTCGTCCTGTCCAAATCCTCCGTTGACGCTCCTCACGAACACGAACCTAATTGAAGTAGATGTAGATGGTGTCCCGTTGACGGCATTGATTGATACTGGAGCCCAAGTGTCTATAATGAGCGCTAACCTATGCCGTCGCCTCAAAAAAGTTCTTACGCCCGCCGTCACTCAAGCCGTACGCGTCGCCAATGGCGCCACTGTTGCCGTCTGTGGTATGTGCACTGCTCGCGTAGGAATTGCTGGCCGCCAAGTTCCCGTCCTGTTCTCCGTGCTGACCAGTTGCCCTCATGACCTAAACTTCGGGCTCGACTTTCTGACGACGCATTCTGCCCTCATCGACTGTTCCACCGGTACGCTGTGCCTCGAGCTTCCTCTTGTTTCCGACGTTCGCCCCGAACAACCGCACACCCTATGCACTACAGCGTTTGTTCGGTTACCTCCAAAAGCCCTAACCTTCGTCGAATTGGCCTCAATGGCAACCGTGCCTGATGGCGACTATGTCGTCGCCCCTATTCGTGATGTCCTCCTGGCGCGCGACATCTCTGTGCCACACTGCGTCGTTACCCTTGCCGCTAATCGAATGTGTCTCCCCGTTGTCAATTTTGGCTTGACGAAGCAAGTGTTACCTGAAGGCATGGCGGTGGCCACGCTCCGGTCAGTGACAGACGACCACGTCACTGCTTTTGCAGCCGACGCGTCTCCAGATCCTCCTGATTACCCGGAGGATGCCTTGAACCTCGACGGCCCATTACGTCCCATGGTCGCTCCGGACCTCGCGCCTAGCCAAGCAGCCGCCCTGTATCGCCTTTTGCTCTCCTATCGCGACATATTTGACACTGACAATCACCCACTTGGTCAGACGTCCCTTGTTAAGCATCGCATAAACACTGGTGATGCTGTTCCCATTCATCGCCGACCGTATCGCGTGTCCACGGCAGACCGGCAAGTTATTCAGCAGGAAGTCAACAAGATGCTCGCCAAAGGCATTGTTGAGCCCTCGTCGAGCCCTTGGGCGTCGCCGGTGGTGCTCGTCAAAAAGAAAGATGGCACGTGGCGTTTCTGTGTTGATTACCGCCACCTAAACCGAATCACTAAGAAGGACGTTTACCCGTTACCACGAATTGACGACGCTCTTGATTGTCTTCACGGTGCCAAATACTTTTCGTCCATTGACCTTCGATCTGGTTATTGGCAGATTTCCGTCGATGAGCAAGACCAAGAAAAGACCGCTTTCGTCACTCCAGATGGCCTCTACCAATTTAAGGTTATGCCGTTTGGTTTATGCAATGCACCGCCACGTTCGAACGGATGATGTACTCTCTGCTTGAAGGTTTCAAATGGTCAACTTGCCTTTGTTACCTCGACGACGTCCTTGTGTTTTCTCCTACGTTTGAGACGCACCTTGAGCGCGTCGCAGCTATACTTGACGTCTTCCGCAAGGCTGGGCTCCAATTAAAGTCATGGAAGTGCCACTTCGGGCGCCGACAGATTACAGTGCTCGGCCATCTCGTCGATGCTTCCGGAGTACAACCCGACCCGGAGAAGGTTCGAGCAGTAACAGCTTTTCCTGTACCTCAGTCTGTCAAAGACGTCCGGAGTTTTGTGGGGCTCTGCTCTTATTTCAGACGGTTTGTGAAAGATTTCGCAGCAATCGCTCGACCACTCACTGAACTTCTGAAGAAAGACGTGCCTTTTACGTGGGGTTCCCCTCAGGCTGCCGCATTTTCACGCCTTATCACGATTCTGACCAATCCACCGATCTTGGCCCACTTTGCACCCGTCCGCACCTACAGAGGTCCGAACCGATGCCAGTGGTTATGGGATCGGCGCAGTCTTAGCGCAACGACAACACGGACACGACCGCGTTATAGCCTACGCTAGCCGGCTCCTGACAACTGCAGAGCGCAACTATTCGAATACCGAGCGCAAATGTCTTGCTCTCGTCTGGGCTGTTTCAAAGTTCCGCCCATATTTATATGGCAAGCCCTTCTCAGTAATCACAGACCATCATGCGCTGTGTTGGCTTTCGTCGCTCAAGGATCCTACTGGCCGGCTCGGTCGTTGGGCTCTCCGCCTACAAGAATATCCCTACACAGTGACGTACAAGTCGGGACGCCAACACCAGGACGCAGATTGCCTCTCTCGCTACCCAGTCCAAGACCCGACCTCTACGTCTGATACTGACACCGACGCCTGCGTTCTCTCTGTTTTTCCACTGGTCCATGTCGCCGACGAGCAGCGCCGTGACCCGTCCTTGCGTGTCATCATTGACCGCCTGGAATCGTCACTTGCCGACAGCTCCCTTCGCTTATTCACACTTCAAGATGGCGTACTCTACCGCCACAACGTTCACCCCGACGGCCCAGCATTACTCCTTGTGATCCCTATACACCTTCGCTCGGCTGTTCTCCACGAGCTTCACGACCTCCCCACTGCCGGTCACCTCGGTGTGTCACGTACCTACGACCGGATCCGCCGACGCTTCTTTTGGCCAGGGCTTGCTCGCTCCGTTCGAAGATACGTAGCTGCGTGTGAGAAATGCCAGCGACGCAAGACACCTTCGACGCTCCCTGCTGGGTACCTTCAACCAATTGACGTTCCCGCGGAACCATTCTTTCGGGTTGGTTTAGATTTACTTGGTCCTTTTCCTCTTTCTACCTCTGGGAACAGGTGGATCGCTGTGGCCACAGATTACGCCACGCGCTACGCCATCACCCGAGCGCTCCCTACAAGCTGTGCCACAGATGTTGCCGATTTTCTTCTACGCGACGTGATTTTATTACATGGAGCTCCGCGACAACTTCTCACAGACCGTGGCCGGACATTCCTGTCGAAAGTTATCGCGGACATCCTGCAGTCCTGTGCCACGAGGCACAAGCTATCCACGTCATACCATCCGCAAACGAATGGCCTCACGGAGCGTCTTAATCGCACTCTCACAGACATGCTCGCGAAGTATGTGTCTTCCGACCACACTGACTGGGACCTCGCTCTACCGTTTGTCACCTTTGCGTATAATTCCTCGCGCCACGACACAGCCGGTTATTCGCCATTTTTCCTTCTGTTCGGCCGAGAACCAGCACTGCCCCTCGACACAAGCCTCCCCGTTCACGCAGCACCCACCAGTGAATATGCACTTGACGCCGTCGCCCGCGCTGCCCACGCAAGGGAAATTGCCCGTGGCCGCCTTCTGCACTCCCAAGAGAGTCAACGGCGTTTGTACGACCAGCGACACCGCGACGTGCACTTCCCGCCTGGTTCTTTGGTGCTCCTATGGTCTCCGTCGCGTCAGGTCGGCCTGTCAGAAAAACTTCTGTCTCGTTACACAGGCCCCTACCGAGTGATTCGTGCCGTGACTCCCGTCACCTACGAGATCGCCCCTGACGCCCCATCTGCTTCCCAGTCCAGTGATATCGTGCACGTTACACGACTGAAGCAGTATCACCCTCCCAGTGATGACATTTAGACGCTCCGGGACGTCGCTTCTGCCGCCGGGGGATTATGCTACACGCGTGTGGTATTTGGTTGTTTGAACGAGGCGCGCGGGCGCCTAGATGAAGAAGACGAACTGCTCTGGGCTCTCAAGCTATCGGCTGATCTGGCCAGCGTTGCAGCTATCATTTGTAAATATACTTGTAAATAGTCTCCTGTACTTAGTCCTTCGTTCGCATAACAGTATTATTAAAGAACAGCAAATTCCCCCGTGCTTTCCTCAGCTACATTGTCTGTTGGCTTCGTCTATTATGGCGCCACAATCAGTATACGAGGTAGTGCGAAGCGCCTCAAAAGGGGCATTGTTTAAAAAGTTATACTTGTTGGAAACTCGGTTGGTTTGTTAGTCGGAACTACAACGAAACTAGAGATTTATCAAAGGGCTGTGAGAATATTACCTTTAGGTGAACATGGAGAAACAGGAAATAAAGCAGCAGAGGTTGACATGGAGACATGGGCTGAGCGCCTTTTGAAGATCCAAAGCAAAAACCTGCTCCCACAAACAAGTGGCGTACATAAAGAACGCAGACGAAAGGGGAAGTGGCGTACTTGTGCGTAAATCGAAAAAAAAAATACAGGAAACGTTGACTCACAGTGGAGAAAACGGAGATATAAAAATGAGTAACATCTTGGTGAGGGCTGGCTAGTTGGTTCATGTTTAGAACTAAGCTGAAACAGCGCGACTACACAAGAACACACACAGTCCTTGTTTAGTATATAGCGCTGTTTCAGCTTAGTTCTCAAAACAGAGACAAAGGATGCATAGAAAGGCCAATGGGACAATCGTCCACTAGTCTATCAGAACAAAAGGTTCTAGGCCAGTGCTTCAAAACTCCGGCACAGGGCTTTATTCGCGCTCGCCCAGGTTCTTGCGGTCAACAAACCTTCATGATAAGAGCGCCGCACGCTACCGGTCTATAGTGTACGCGCTTAGTTCTAAAGGAAAATGAGATGCGAATGGTAGGGCGGCTAGCTGGTAGGCAAAAATAACCAGGAAGGTAACCTTTCTTACACTAGCGCCATATACGGCGACTGCGGAAAACGCATTAAACGTAAATTCACAAATGCAGAAACCACTGTACTAGATTTGCGCGCGAGAGAAAAAGCCAACTACGGAACTATATTACACTGAACAGCATAGATTGAAATAAAAAAGCAAGAGTGTTATGATAACTCTACGCTGCTCTACACTATCTGAAGCCAGATCAGGGTGCTTGAGAGGGCATATTGATAGGAGGAAGTTTGCCGACTATTAGGGCAGAAACCATTGAGTATATCTTGTTGGAATGTCGCAGCATCCTCCGAAAAGTACGTAAGGACGAAGTTACTCTGGCGAAGGCCTTGGGCTTTGAAGGTGTAGTATGTAAAGGGTGCATGAACCTATGGTGGAGTGGATGGCTTACGAAAAAAAAATATAAGCGAAGCATAGGATAAAAAAGATCAAGAAAAAAAAACGTTACCTTTTAGAGTAGTAAAGAACTTTAGTGTTCGGTCATTACTTAGCACGGGCCTTAAGGGCCGAGCAGCAGGAAGCTAAGTATAGCCAGCTTTGTGGTAGCAGCCGCCATCAGATTCGAAAGGGGGGCCTCCAAAAATACGTCCGCCTGTCATCACTCTAGACTTGATTTCATTTCATAATACAGAAGCTAAACATCGTATTTCATAGAAGTTTCTATGACCTACTGGATAGCTAAGAACTTGTGAAATCAAACCTTTGTGCGTGCGCTATCGCGCACTATAAAATGAAATGAACGAGAGATAGAGGAAGACGAACTGCCATTATACGAGACGACAGTTTTATCAAGCGCAAGATCAATATCTGCCCAGCTACGCCCAGCATGTGTAGCGAAGAAAGCGGCAGCAATTTTGCGAAATGTCCCACACGAACGGCCTGGTTGTCGCAGTCTATTTTGTGCTTATTTGTTGATAAATATTTAGAAGTCCAAAGAACATTCTAGATTCCCTCTGGCAAGTCAGTATTGAGTATTCTGACGAAACAACTCACGCAATCAAAGTAGTTTTCCGCCGCTCATGATGGTTGCAACAGGAAAGTATATACGTATCTGAGGTAGCACTATAGAGCACGCGTGTTCTCGCACATATCTTCAAATTAAAATCTTGTGGAACCAAACCATAAACAATCATTATTTTTTGCTCATTTTAGGCGTCTGCGGCTGTCCCAATTCAATCTTCACATAACCTTTGTTTTAATGCGTGCTTCAAGTCGGAAAAGCAAATTTTTGGCTTCCTTTGCGAGTTGTCAGTCCCCCCTCTCTCTCTCTCTCTCTCTCTCTCTTGAAAAAATTTGTTTCATTATTTTGTATTACATTAGTGGGCATCTGGCATGATTGAACATCTGTAGGCTTCAAACAAAGACCGCATGGCAGTCGTACTTTTTTTATCTTCAATAAATGAAAATAAATAAATATATATATGCGAGAATTTTCATTCAGTGTGGCGCGAAAATTCCTCTGGCTCATATGATCGCCACGTAGAGGATACAGTTCGTGCACAAACATGGCACGTTCCTGCATAGTGTATTGAAAGGTTCCAATGCAGCATTCACGGCGTCCTGCAATGAACACATCCAAGATTACTGAAAGCCTGATGGCCTGCGCCGTGCATGGTTGCAGACTGGTGGGCCACTTGTCCCATTAGAAATCAAGCAAACTAAGGAGTACAATAAGCGTCGCCTCTGTCATTCATTCGCTCACATTTGAATCGTACGCTTCGTTTCATTCAATGTTTCCAAGTGCTGGTAATGGACACAAATACTCAAGTGCAAAGGAAAGAGGTGGTAGACTTAAGCTTCCAGAATGTCTCCTGTTAGGTCCCGCATTGACAGTGAACAGTGATGACCAGAAGGTGGAGTTGCAAAATGCGTAATATACGTGCACAGTATACAGCTACAAATATAAAACAAAAATCCGAGCACGTCAAAGAAAAGTTTCGGAAGTTTGGGCTTTACAATCGTCCAACTATCCAGAAGGCAACTACTGCATCATCTGATATTTGTTGCTGGTTTATTGAAAGGATAGACGTGAGTAACGGCGCAGCCCATGTGCTGCTCTCGTTGCGCTATGAAAAATAGCGTCTCGAGCAATCCAGTTGCCAACGCACGAAATTGTGAACGCCAGGTCCGCTCAGTTCACAGTCGTGTTCGCTGCGGGCATTGCGAACGTTTCCAACAAAGACTGCCAAAATACTAAAGTGGTTAAGACCTGGAATTACGCATGCAGTTACATATGCGTATGTTAAATATTTTGTTTGTTTCATGTATTATGCAAAAAAACACAGTGCTTGTCTCTGTGACACAAAGAATGTTTGAGTCATGTTCATGCAGTGTAAATATACAATTTCCTATCACATAGTCGTAACCGCCAAGTGCGTATCAGCACTCGGGCGTTATTTGCGTGTCGATGTAACAACTGTACTCCTTCCTTATTCAGGAACGCCTCCCACCGAGTGTGCGAAGTTGCAGTCATTGATTTGAACCTTCCTTTCGCATTTCTCCTTCTTTTTTTTCTTTCTTATTTTTTCCACTTAAGGCAGAGATATGGCCCCGAAATCAATGCACGCATCATTGATTCGTACTATGCCCTATACTGTCTCGACAGCGTACACCGCATACGTCGGCAGTCCAACATTTTCCAAGTTGTACGCAACAGCGCTACCTATATGCCAGCGCCACCACTGCGCCTTCAGGTTGAATGCATCGCATAAGTCCCATAGTCGCCGCCCCTCTACTCCAACATCTTTCGATGAAATCCTAGAGCCGTCGGCTCTCATCACCGGCTACTCCCAGTTTGGTGTATATACTGTAATTACTGTACTTTGTAGCGCAGTCATTTTATTGCGAGAGCAATTATATGAACACTTCAACCGGATTTCTGCAGTCGCCGTCGCCGTGAGGTTCCGTATAGATAAAATGTTCGCCGCGCGCCGTATGCCCGAGCGGAAGCGTGCGAGGAGGCGCGCTATCACGGAGAGCGAACGCACCCAATCTCCCACGCGCAAGCAAGGAAGCGGGAAGCCAGCGCCGGAGGGAGCGGTGGGGGGGGGGGGGGGGGGGGCGCACTTCTACTCGGCCAACAACCGCGCTCGTCGCTCGCCCGCACCGTCTCTTATCTCCACACGGCTCTGACCTTTATGCGCCGTGCATTCGCCGCTCAGTTTCCGTCGACGCGATAGACCGCACGTACCTTCGCCGCTGCGGCGTATGCGCTTGCTGCCAGCGTTTTGACAGTCGTCTGCAGTCATTCAGTGTGATCTATTCATGTTTGTTTGTGCGTGCTCACACCACGCTTGTTCATTCAGTTAGTAATAGTCGGGCCACATTTTCCAACGCACGCTACACATGCAATGCTGCCCGGATCGGCAGTGCAGCGCTACAGGTGTGTCCCTTCGCACGCGCTGCCCACGGGAAGCGCTTCTCATCAGCACCACCGTTTCACACGCGCCTTCTCGTGGTCATCGAGTCTCTCTTCATGTCGGTCTACTTACGCCGCAGCACACCTGCTTACTTAATCAGCTCATGTTTACTACAATTCATATTGCTACCAAAGCCGCTCACCTTACTTCGTATGACATTGCTGTGTTGCTATCGCATTCATTGCTTCGCCCTTAGGGCGAAACAGTGACATTTTTTACTGCTCCTGTTACTGTGTCGACGGCTGGGAATGTCTACATGTGCGCAGTCTCTATCTCTCTCTTTATTTGCTTCTTATCACTCTACCTCCCCTGTCCCCCAGTGTAGGGTAGCGAACAAAATTTTCGGTTCTGCTTGGCATCCCCGCCTTTCACGTTTCTTTCGTCTATCTCTATCACCCCTGTAAAACACTTCTACAGTACTCAATCTGTCTCATTTTCCCGCTCCTTGCAGCCAGTGTATCTCCTGCTGGCCACTGTAGGCTTTAGGTATCAGCCTTCATGCTAGAGAGTTACGCTGCGGCCAACAGACGCCCTCGAATTCCTTCTTTTCCAGTTCCTCCGTCAATCAATACTGATAATAACAGTAGAGTGAGGATTGCTTTGCATCGCCTCTGTAAGAAAATTCTATTTGCATCTGTAGTGACCTAAACGAGGACCATGACTTCAACAACAGTACCTAGGAGAAAACAAGCTGCGAAATTTTCAGAGACAGGGACAGCACTTTCAGAGAGAGGGACGGACGCAGCGACAGGCCGTTTCGCTGCGATTGATTTTGTGGCTCTTAATTCGCGTACTTACAATCTCCTGGCCCAATAACTGAGTTATCGAAAAACACGCATATACATTACAGAGATCATCTTTGAGATATTTAAATAATGATTCTGACTTGATGCGATCAGCGTTATCTTTTATTTATTTGTTTGTTCGTTTGTGTTTGTTTGCTTGTTTGCTTGCTTGTTTGTTTGTTTCTTCCTTTCTTTTTTACTTTGGAGTCAGGTTGGGCACAAAAGCCAAGAATACTTATGCAAACACGCACGTTGGTGGACGACTGAATTTTTAATGCATCGCAGCTTTTATAAACTGGCCGATGTCCTCTGCCGTTTTGTGTGCAGCGTCTGCCCTTTTGTGTGCATGATATTACAGGACAGCGTATCAATTATCGCCTCGTGCTAACAACGCGTATTAGTGATTCGCGAAAGCGACATCTCAAGTCTGATGAGGGGAGAGGACGCAAGACTGTTTCACAAAAGCTTCTCAGCTGCAGCTTTCAATCACCGGCAAAAGGGGGACTTGATAAACGAAGCGGCGGGCCTTCTCTCACGCCAAACTTGACCTAGAATACTATAGAGGTACGCGAGTGGTAACGCTATTTTCATAACGATATGACCAACTGACAAAGGTTATGCGCACCGGCAGAAAGGCAAAGGTCTGCTGTAACTCACGCGCTCCCGTGTCAGTACTGACGCCCCTGACAAAGAGCAGCTGGCAACTGTGGGCGCCGCGACGCATGCATTGACCCGGCCCTGCGCTCTACTTGTATTGATCTCAGCATGGCGAAAATTCGACGAAAACTGACGAAAGGCCCGCTAGTTCCAATCGTTTCGCCTTTCACAGTAAGCGTGGTGGGCGTTTGAGCAATGTGACGCAACGCGTGTGCGCCGCCGTACGAACAACGTAGGAATTTCATCCGATACGCATTCAGTACGGGAAAGGTGACCTGGCCCTTTGTTCGGCATAATCCTCTCCTCGTCGTCTTTATACTGAACGTTTGCTGCGCAGACCGGCTGGCTGTAAAAAGCGCGCCAGCAAGCTCATAAGGAATTTATCGGGGGGTATTGTTTCCTCACACGTCCTTTCTGTTCTCATTTTGTTTTTTTGTTTGTTTTTTTTTGTTTTTTTTGCCTTCGTATTTCTATTGTTAACAGCCGCGTTTATAAATAGAACTCTGGAAGCACATGTGCTATACACCAACACATTTTGCGAGGAATACACTGCTGCATTTTCTTTTTCTTAATATTCCGAAGTAGTATTTTCGCGCTTTGTCCCCAGCATACATGCGCTTGTCCTTGTTTCTCCCTTTCTTGTGTCTGTCTTTTTTATTGCGCTGAGTTACTTGTTCAGTTATGCAGAACCAACTAGCCCAACAATCAACTATTCTAGAATACAAGTGGTGTGCTTGATAACTTGTCAGCTATTATAAAAACATAACAATGAACCAATTTGTTCCCACACATCACAATAAACTAGCATCTAGAAGTTGGGCGAATAGCTGCATTTAAGTAGGCGGGAGAATTTCGTATAAGGCATGCACGCCACAGGGCGGGAGCCTATGGCCCCGAGAACACGTCAGCCAGGCACGTATGTTTAAAGACTCGCCGCGGTAGCCCAGTGTATGCCGCAGCGCTGCTGAACTCGAGGTCGCGGCTTCGATCCCGGCCGCAGCGGCCGCAATTCAATGAGGGCGAAATGAAAAAACCCTCGTGTACCGTGCATTGCGTGCACGTTAAAGAACCTCAGGTGGCCAAAATTAATCCGGAGCCGCCTACTACGGCGTGCCTCATAATCATATCGTAATTTTGGCTCGGAAAATCACAGAATCTAATTAACATTTCATTTTTGTGTTTAAAAGGTCCTCGCATGGTCTCCGCTAAAGCAAACGTAGCATGTTGCTTTCTCATTTTTCTTATTTATTTATTTATTTTCCAACGGTGAAGCTATACTTTTTTTAGGCAAACTTCCCCTATGTTGACGTAGCACATCAAGCACCGCACCTGCCAGCTCGAGTGTTGGCCCGCAGATATTTTTCTTTGAACAGCGTTTACAGCAAATTTGACGAAGGCGATAGAACGACTGAAACGTAAGAAGACATAAAAAGATAAAGTTTGAATCCGTCTACTGGCACGACACTAAGACGAAAGAAGCAGCGTTGAATGTGAATAATAATACAGCTGGCGAAGAAACGCACTATGAGGGTTGCAAATTTTCAATATTGTCATACTGGGAGCAATCGTAACGTAAGCACATTGGAAAGATGGAAACAATAAGGATGGGGACAACCTTATGTAGCGCTCAACAAACGTAGGCACAAACACAAACGAAAACCTGGCAACAGTAATGCACGAGTGTTCACTGCACTACGTGACCCTTTTCTTTATTTGCCCCTTCCCCTCTGTATTTCTTTTTTTTTTTGCGCTTTTGCCACATGCTTTTGAAAAGAAATGGAGCAACGAATAAAGAACTGCAGCACCTGGGGAAAACATGTGCCTCGTTCATGCGCCTGTTTTCTGCGTTGCTGTTCCAAACTTTTGATCCGTGCACAACGAACCCATCTACAAGAAGCTCGTTCGGATAATTATACTGCTTTCCAAGTTACAACCCCATCCCGACATAATCTCCAAGCAATCGGTGTTGAAAATGCTTAGTTGCATGGAAGAAGTTCGCTTTACTAACGACCATTGGAAATAAAAAGAATAAAAAATAAAACTGAAATACGTCTAGCAGTTATTACAGAGCCATTGTGGCTTACGACCTTCCTCATATATGAAGTGCTATACGGTCTGTTTGCTTTTTTTTTTAATCTTCATTTCACAGAGCCTATATTGCACGAAGAACAACTGCTTACTACCGTCTAATCAAAAAGGGCTTAGCACACTGCTGAGAGGCGCGCAAACAACAAGTCTCCCAATTCTACAGCGCACTCCTTTGGAATGAAGAGACATGAGGGTGTTTCTTTCGCCACCTGCGCACCCTGGGAGAATCTATAAAAGCGGGGCCTGCACTCACTGCGTTTTTAAACTAGCATAATTCAGAAGCAGTCTTCAGCCCCACGCTTCTCTCTTTTCTTTTTTTTTTTGGAAGCACGTGTATCTAAGACCGAGCGAAAACTTAACTTTGGCATTCGGGACTCTTTCCTAAAGGTTATGTTTTCCTCAAGTATTGCACTCGTCAATACGGTGCCACCATCACTTTTCTACTTCCATAGGCCCTTCGTATAGTCATCTGGAGCGAGAAAACTGTCAAAGTCATATTTGTTCTCTGCAAATGAAGGGTTACCAATCAGCAGAGAAGTCATCGCTCGTTCTCTTAAAGGGAATTAAGCGAAGATCGGCAACCTTGAAGCTGAGTTTCACTGGATACCCGGTTCAAAAGGAGTATCGCGAATGTACAGTTTCTCTGGATTACTCCTCATCATGACATCATGCTGAAGACCACGTTACGGCGTCATGATTCCGGAAACTCCACGTACACCAGCGGGCCGCGGCGCACACTGAGGCAACCTGCCCATATCCATGCTACGGTCGCATTTGGCGTTTGTTACGAGCCGAAAATTGTATTAGCTGTCACTGGTATACCACCGTCATGCAGCCAGTATGAGCTCTTAGAAGTAGTACGCAGGACATACTTTCGGCGGTGCTTGGTGGTTCCACAGCGACCTCAAATGAGGACGTGTTGGTTGAAGCTAAGTCATTGCCCCTCCGACCTCAAGCGACCCAGACTCTCTTTGACAGAGCTGTTTATACTAAGCGAATCTAAGCCCAGCAATGTCCTTCTTCGGCTATCAGGAGCAGACCGCGTCTTCATTTTACCGTAAAGCTGTTAAGGGGAGTTCCGCAACGGTTTTCGTGCGACGGCGATGGTGAAGGTCGACGGCGGCGTATAGGCTGATTCACACTAGGCCGACAAGGCACCGATTTTGGTCTGCCGATTAATGGCGACAGCGTTTTCCTTCCTTTACACCGTTGGCCACAGCGTTTTCCGTCCTGTAAACTTCTCGCGTCATCAGTCGGACGACCAAAATCGTCCTTGTGTGGTCGTTGTGTGAATCCGCCTTGACGACGTGGTCACAATCAAATGTCAATCATATACTATAAATCATAGACTCTTCATTCGAAATTGCTTTTGAAACTTTACAACATTCGAAATAATTCACAGTTAACGTCCTGGATCACCAGCTTCATCTCTATTCGACCGCAGTTCATATGTAGATTCTGTTGCATCACCGATAGTTAACGTAGCCTCAGGTGTACCGCACGGTTCGGTATTTGACTCACTGTTACGAGATGACGCCAAGTCTAAGTGTGGAGAAACGTTAAAGCCGAAGCATTACGGCGAACTGTTCATCCGCATGACAACTTAAGGTACTATCGCGCTCAATATATGAGCTGCAACACGCGAGCCGTGACTGCAGCGGCGCTTCGAGAAAGAAACGGAGAGGGTGTCGCCATTTCAGCAATGCGCATACCCACCTGCTTTCCCTTACCCCTAGTGCAGGGTAGCAAACCGGACGCTCTTCTGGTTGACCTCCCTGCCTTTCCTCTCCTTGCTCTCTCTCTCTCTCTCTCTTTAGAAGAGCGTTTGTCGCCTTATGTACGATAGACGCAAGCACCTTGGGGGGACGTTACGGTGCGCGTCCCTTCAAGACTTTTAGTGTACCGTACGGGAACGCAAACGGTAAGGAAGGCGTTGTTTGGTGCCTCGTGCCAAACGTATCCAAGCCAAAACAATCCATTAGCAGCCATCCTGTTGTTGCTATATGGACGCGTCTCCGGAAACCACCACTAGTGCGTCTACAAGCGCGGACAACGAGATCACTAAAGCTGCCAAATGGACCACATCTAGGACGGAGTGGTGCAGGAGAGCCTGAATCTAACAGCAAGAAACCTACAACACCTCTGCGTCGATGGCAAGTACGTCCAACGGTACACCCCACTGCATTGACTGCTTGCAAATTACAAGCCCATGCTGAAAAAGTTAGACATTAGACAAGCAGTCGGGTAAGCCGACGGCGCCCATGTCATACCGTGAAGAGCCCAATAACGTGACCGTTCCTACCTGCCTTACTGCCTGCCTCCCTGCCTGCCTCCCTGCCTGCCCAGCCCTGCCCTGCCCTGCCCTGCCCTGCCCTGCCTAAGGGCGTCAGAGGTCACGTGACAAAGAGCGGGAGCCGATGAACAGAAGACTAAGCTAAGTTTAAATTTTCATACAAATTATTGTGACTTATACATCTCCGTTAAAGGAAGCAATATGCACCTCAACTGTGCGGTGCATTTTGCTGCGTGGCGCGTGGCGTTTCATGTCTATGCTCATTTACTATTGTGGATAGAATTCGGTATATTAAACCACTCTTTAAATCCACGTACGACGGAATGACTGCAGTCAATGTGTTGTTGCCTTAATGGTCGACTGATGATATGGTACAGAACTACCCTACATAGTATACATATCTCATAAAACTGATATGAAGAACAACAGACAGAGTAGTAAGAAAGAGATAACCCGCCCTGGTTGCTCATTGGCTATAGTGTTGGGCTGCTGAGCTCGAGGTTGCGGGTTCGAATCCTGGCCACAGCGGCCGCATTTCGATGAGGGCGAACTGCGAAAACACCCGTGCATTTAAGTGCACGTTAAAGAACCCCAGGTGGTCCAAATTTCTGGAGTCCCCCACTACGGCGTACCTCATAATCAGATCGTTGTTTTGGCACGTAAAACTCCATAATTAATTTAAGAAAGAGATATATAGGCAAAAGATAAAAAGAAATACAGGTACAAATAATGAGAAAGGTATTCAAAAGATATAGGAGACGGAGAGATATAGGCAGTTGACGGGTAACCATCAATAGAAGAGTAGTTTATGCGGATTTCGGCGCATAATCATCGAATGATTGGGAGACGCAATGCTCGCGCATTGCAATCGATCAGGCTTACCATGAGGACCTGTTGCTTCTTTTTATGTACAACAGCATACAAGCTAGTTAGGCCTCATAACAAGCTGCGTCAGCTGGAACGTACAAATAGTTTGCCCACCCAACGTGTCATTAAAGGTGCCTCGGCTCCTCTGAGAAGCTGGGTCACCTTCTTACGAATTAGAAAACCTTAAACTCCTCATAATCGGAGTTGATAGAGTTAACGTTGCCTCTGAGGCCACGCTCTATTATTAAACTGCAAAACAAAGAAGTTGATAAATTCAGAACTTTTTCCCTAATTATTGCTCATCCAAATAAAAAGATAGAATGCTCTGGCGGCAACGGTGTGTCGGAAGCTTATCATAAAGTGCCGCCTGAATAACGCTTGTTTCGAGTTTTACCTGACTGATATAATTAGGTATGTCTAGGCGCTTGCTTGAGTCAGCAAAACTCAAAGCAACTGTGAAATAAATTCCACCTTAAGAAGAATCATTTGTTATGTTCAAGCCCTACGAGTTTTACAGCACCAACTAAAGCATGTTCGTAAAGCAAACATAATAACAGCATCTAAGCAAGAACTGCTGTCCTATGGTGCCAACCGAACCAAAATCGCATAGTGAGCTTGCGTATAGGCTGATATAATAAAACGAAATTATACGAACGTGAAGCGAAATCCATGATAAACGACTGCACTGTAGATAAATGTGGCTTATATAGACAGCAGCAGAGGGGAAGTCATTGCGTTAACAGTCACGAGTTTGGCGTAGAGCAACGAGCGGCGTTGCGCAGCTGCCCATTACGAATTGAAGAGCCGCCAAACAAACGGTAAAAAAAAATATTCCACGATTGCATCATCTTCCTGCGAACTGTGCGGTCACGTAGTCATCGTTAGAGTTGCCTGGCGTTTCCTTTACATAATTGCACTGCCAGTTTCACGGGCGCGTATCATTTGAAAGGAACGTATAGCGCTAATCCATGGAAAAATCTACTCCATACCCCGTAGGCCGTTCACATTTCTCACTCTCTCTCTCTTTTAATCCAACACTTTGTTTCCGCGGCGCTCTCGCAGTGCCGGGTCCCGAGTGCGACGAATATTGTGGCAGCAGGCGGCACGAAACGACGCTGCGACGCAATCTATAAAGTGACGGGGCGCGGATGGGCGGCGGCCAGTACCGGGAACGTGACGACGAGTACGCTCTGCCGACTGGCTCGAACGAACAAGCGCAATTTAGTTGTTCCGCCCTGTCGTTACAGCGGAAACAAGAAAGGCGAGTGAAGGGGATACCAGGAAGCGAGCCGGCCCTGCTCGCTCAAAACAAACATCCGTCCTAATTGGAGCCTCGTCGAGACTCTCGCTGCAGCCGCCGAAAAGTTTTCATTAAGCACGGAGCCTCTCAAATATGGGAGAGCCGCGTAACCGAACGCAAGTTTTCACCCGCACTTACAGAACGCCGGGTGCCAAATAGGGCAAGAGCCTTTAACAAATACGGCGGAATCAAGCGACGATGGTGCGAAGGGTGAGCTACGCTCTTCGAAACGATTGTCGAGTTTATACGTCCGGGTGCAACGGTTTATTTATAGGTCGCCGCGTGGAACGACGGAAAGCGCGCAAACGAGGCACTAGCATACGGTGGACAGAAATTGCGGCTTAATCTCACCAGCGTCGGTTGACGAAGCGAGGTCATTAGGACGGTTGAGTAAAAGAGTGTGCAGTGGAGAAGCTGCCTACCAGGGTTAATGTACACAGCTTACAGTCAACTTTGCTCAAGAGGAAACCAGTGAGAGGGAGAACGACGACGTATACTTGACACGAAATGAGCGCTTACGTAGCGTTTTAACGGCTCCTCTAGAGATTATTCACACGAAGCCATCTTTCTTCTGTTGGGATTCGCTACTGTGCTCGCTGTTCTGACTTTTATTACTTTCTTTATTTCAGTCTTCCCTTAAGCACGTGTCATACTTTTCTTTTCTCTGTCCAGCCCTGAGAACAGCTGAACTTGCATCTCGAGACCCACTAAATCGCGTACCGAGTTCAAATGATTCGCGCTGACTTGATTGTCGCATGAGCGCGATAAAGACGCACTGTTCTGTCAGCACTTTAAGGGCGCTGCACAGAAACGCAAAGGATAAGACACGAAGGGCCCATTCACACTTGCGACTATGCCAGGTCACGCGACCAAGCGACCAGTCGCAAGTAGTCGGAGATGGTCGCTTTTCTCGAAATGCGACCATTTCGGGCCAGTCGCTCACTGCTCGATTTTCAGTCGCGCGACCGCAGTCGCAGAACAGCTGAACGAATCAGATGCGAAGGAACAGGACGTCCGTATATGCTGACGCTTATTTTACGCGGCGATGACATTTTAAGCAGACGTGAACGGCATATCGTGAAACATTTCGGTTTAGCGATTCGTCGGTCGCATTTGTAAGTGTGAACATTGTTCGTCTGGAGTAGTTTTCTGGTCGCCAGTCGCAATCGGTCACGTGACCTCGCCTAGTCGCAAGTGTGAATGGGCCCGAAGTCTAGACGCGTGAATAATGGACAAGGGGAGACAGCGCGGGACAGTTTCTTCTATTGGTTGCGTGTTTTCTTTTCTTTTTTTTATTGCGATAGCAAATATATGGACACTCCAAAGCGGATTTCTGCCTTCGGCGTCGCCGTCGCCGGGAGGTTCCGTATGACGTCAATGACAATGAAATCGTCGCCGCGCGCCGGACGCTGTATGTGCGAGTGAAATGGCGCGAGGGACGTGCGGTTTCACGGGGAGTGAACGCACGGCGGAGAACAAACGCGCGTTCTGCGCCGTGATCCCTGAAGGGCTGAAGAAATAAGCATCTCTTTCCTCCTTTACAATCACCATATATGTAAAGCAAACGCGACTTCTTCCGACGCGCGAAAGGCAGAGAGGGGGGGGGGGGGGGGGGAGGCGACGTTTAGCTGCGGCACCAAATGTCTATCTATAAAAAAACGTTGTGAGGAGAGAAGGTGGTAAAGACTTCCGACGCTGCTCGACGAGTGTCCCGTTCTGATCTCGTCGAAAACCTCCGAGCCACCCCCAGAGGCACCGGCAACAGTCACCAACGCCGCGCGCGTTTGATGCGAACGCGGGCAAAACGCCGACGGCGTCGACAACAGTTCTGCGTGTTGCCGGTGCTGCTGCATGTCCAAGTTTATACAGCTGATAAAACTACTATCCTTACTCGATATAGTTCTCTACTAATTTGCTATCGCAATTGATGCTTCGCCTTTCGGGTGAAACTGCGACAACTTTTTTTTCGTGCTAATGAAATAAGCATTTACGTTTTCAGAATTAAGTGAAGAGGTTTTAAGTATTTTTGGAACACATTCAAGTCTTTTTAAGAATTCTTTTTCTATGCTATATCTGAAGAAATCACATAAAACGCATACAATCTCAAAAACCATAAATCGTTTTCCGGATTCTTTTTTTTTTTTTCTGAACACGAAACATGGTCACTGATATGCTGGCAGTAGTTCCATGTTTTAAAGCTATAAAAAAGCTCTCGTCAAGCAATGTAAACCAAGTCTACCATTTGCATAATCTCCGACGTTTACCCAGTTTGTTTATACTGAGTCATTATATTGTTCGTGTCATCAATTTACAGACCACTAAGTCGCTGTGCGGCTTTCTGCAGAAGCCAAGCAGACCAACAGGCTGGACTGTTACAGTGTTTAATTGGCGCTTGTCTTCCTTGTTTTGGGCATTCTATTGCGATAGCGATTATATGGACACTCCAAGCGCAATTCTGCCGTCGCCGTCGACGTGAGGTTCCGTAAGAAGTCCAACGGCGATAATATCGTCGCCGCGCGCTGTATGCTGCGTGTGCGAGTGAACGCGTATGACGGTGAGCCGGCTATCACGGCTCAATGTAGCGCACGTGAGGGAGGAAGGCCGGCCGGAAGCGCGCGGTCTTCTTTCGCGCGCGAGGCATGGGGGCGAGGCGACGGAGAGGGAGACGGAGGGGGACGGGGGGTGCGTTCTGCTCTATCGGCTGCTGCTCACTGTGCGGCCGCGCGCCCGCCGTATCTTGAAAGCGATCTGCGATGTGGGTGAAGTGCGCTCCCGCGTGGGCCTCATCTTCAAAGTGATCTGCGATGGGGACAAAGTGCATGCGCCGAGTGCCGGTAGCTTCGTATGCGCTGTGCTTTCGATTTTTAGTTCGCCTTGAAGCGAGACGATCGAAAGACAGCCCGAAGGTCAATTTCCCCGCGGCTGCTGGTGCGCTTTCTCACTCCGGCGTTTTCACAGCGAGTTTCCGCTGTGACAACGCCGGGTTCATGTTTACCAGTGCGCGCGTGACACCGTGCTTGTCTATTTAGTTAGTAAGCGAATGTTTACAAATTTATACGGCCCATTAAACTACTGTCATTGCTTCGCATTGCTCTTTACTAATTTGCTATCACAATCGATGCTTCACTTTCGGGCGAAACTGCGACTTTTTCTCGCTGCACCACTCACTGTTATGAGAATATATGTTATCTTAATCCCAAATCCATAATTTATAGAAGCGCTTACTACACGTGTCCAAGAGCCTGAAATCAATATTATGATGTCGTCCAGTTGGCATTCGTAGCGTCTTTCCCCGCAGTTATATGCCGGGCCACTCGCCCCGTTATTCCGTCATTCGTCGACCAACTTATTCATTGAGCAGTGCTCGAAATTACCGTAGTTATTTAAATCGCTAGTGTAGAATATGATTCATTCATTCAAATAACTTTATTGAGTGCCCTGCGATTTGGTGGGGTGGGCCTAGACCCCGCCTAGGCTTCGGCCAAGGGTTGTTGGCCCTTGGCGGCTTCCTCGGCTCGATGGACGGCTCAGAGTTGGTGGTGCAGGTCCGAGCTGAGCAACGCAGACTCCCAGCGCGCTCGGAGGCTGTCGCTGTTGAAGGCTGCATCACTGTTATCGTGTTTTATACCCGCACATTCCCGTGGGATATGCTCTAGGGTGGCTCTAGGGTCGCAATGTCTGCATTTGTGAGTCGTGTATAAATCTGGGTGTCTTATGTGCATGATAGCTGGACTCGGATAGGATCTGGTTTGTAACTGCCGCCATTCGACTGAGTGTTTTTTTTTTTTTTTAATTTTGGGTGAGGCGGCGGGAATGTGCGCCTCTGCAATTTATGGTGTTGTGTAATTTCATGAAATTTGGTCATTCGATCTTCCCACTCCCACTCGTCGGTAGTCGCTGAGGCGGGACTAACCGAGGCTCGGTCCGTAAGCTCTCGAGCTATGCGGTGCGCCACCGCATTGCTACCGTCTGGTAGTGTGTGAGCGGGTGTCCAGATGAGATGTACACTTCTGTCGTGGTTGTAACCTAATTTTAGGAGTCGTAGTGCCTCTGGGGAGATTCAACCATTGGCGAAGTTTCGTGTTGCCATCTGGAAATCACTGATGAGTATATGGTGTTTAAAAATAAATAAAGGAATGAAAAAACATTGTCAAGTGTTATCTAATTAATCAGTAACATGACAATATTATCCGGTAGTACATTCCGTAGCTAAAACTCAAATTACTGACAATGTCAATGATTTCCCATGCAAATGCGCGATATCTCCACTTGCACATTACTTCCAGAAAGGCCTCTCATCAAGTGCTGAGCCCTATGAACACTTTCCCTTTATTTGCTCTTTTCATGAAAGAAATTGTAACAGTTACAAGGACTAAGCCGTGATGTGAAATTGGCATCAAGTTTTCCACGCACATAATTTGAACTAATGATGAAATATGGTGATATCGAATTGCAAACATAAATCTTCCCAGGCGTAGACACCACTGTTATGACAATTGCCTCTCTGTGAATATGGACCCGGACTAGGCAGTTGCTGTAGTCAGCCATATCTCTCAATCGCCATAGCTATGCCGTAATTATACATTGTTCATATTATTACGTGCACCCGAGAGTCGCTGCATCAAGCTGTCGTTGTCGTTATCACGAAAGAGGGGCAAAAAAAAAGTACCAGGTCATGACAGAACAAGGCGTCGTCTCGGACAGTAAAATCGATTCGTATGTGCTGAGACTCACGTTATCCCAAAAGTGGCTCCTTCGTTGCTATGCAAAATATCTATAGCCCTGTCGACAATGGAGACACGACATCTTTGTGTTTCGATCCCCTTGGCATTATCATAAACCAGCATCTGCAAGGCATAAACTCCACGGAACGCATGGTTTCATTTATAATTGGCAGAACGCGGGGGCCGCTGTTTAGTCAGTGTAGTGCGCGGTTTTTTTTTTTTTTTTTTTTTTTTGACGGAGCCGTTTGTGCCTAGCCCAAGTTGTAAATGTAGATGTAGAGCCTAGCTGTTAGTGGCAAATACCCACTCTGGGGGATTGGCCAAGAACTGGGTAGTTCGATATAACAATACGAAAGAGAAGTATCCAATAATGCACCTAAACAAAATTTGGGAATAGGTACGTATATGCGAATTAATACATAGATTATATCTTATAATTTTAATAGAATGAAGGAGTAAATTAACACTAAAAACTGCTAATCTAATCGATTTTGTATAAATTTAACGGGACCTTACGCTCTGGTTTTATAGTCGAAATCTTTCTGACCCTGCAATAAAATCCTGGATGGCATCGCCAACCTTCCTGTCGCTGTGCCCAAGGGTCGGGGCACCCAAAGATAGTAAATTTTGAGCAAGTAACTCTAATCTAAGAAGGCGGAACAGTGTTTCTAAGGTTCTTTTTCGCAATTCAGAATGTCTTTGACACTCAATGAGAAAATTATCTACTGTTTCATGTTCCCCACAAGAGGGACACTTCGGTGAGGGAACCAGACCAGCTCTCTGTAGATCAAAAATTGGAAAAGGAATTCTGCAGCGTAGTCTAGTGATTGCGACTTCAAGTGCTCGCGTTTGACAGAGTTGGCTATTCCAATAATGCGACAAGTGCTTAAAATCTGAGGAGTTTGTTAATACAAGGGCGCGAAATACACGCAGTATCATTTGCCTCCGAAATCTAGCCCCTATGATGAAAGCTGATGCCGGTAAGATTTGAGTGACCGGACCATTCAGGGACGCTTTTTCCAACGAATGTATACCTATTCGTTTAGAAATAGTCCCGTATGCCGTGGTACCCAAGCCAATCTAATCAAAACCTAATGAGGTGGCACTAATGGTTTGAAAGCTCGCAAAACCTGGGAGTAACCAGGTTGGGAGTAACCAGGAGCACAGGGACAGAGAATCCGCCACGACCAATGTGTAACATGTTGATGTATTTAGTTTACGGAGGGCTATAATTACAGCTAAAAGTTCTGCTAGAAAGATGGATCGGTACGAAGTCTGGGAGGCCATGAGAAAACTACCAATCGAGAATAGTATAAAATATTCCAATTCCATACTTTTTCTTGATTTTAGGAGCGTCAGTGGCAATGACTGTCTTGATCGGTATGCGCAAAAAGTAATCATTTAAGATATAACTTAGCAAGCGGCAAGATAATGCATTTCCATATTTACGAAAAATATAATTGAACTGAACTATAATGGAATTGGTATTGCAACAAACAGTTGTGAGTAAGGAAAAGTAAAAGTGGACGCAAAAGTTTTTGTCTGTCTTCGTTGTCCCCCCGTCCTGGCGCGCATACACTCCAAACTTCGCTCACGCCCGCAGAGGCAGATTGGCAACAAAAGCGTACTCTTCTTTTAAACAAGACAAGCGGTGTTCTCTTACGTCAGTTTTGTCTTTTCGCGCCTTTGTTTATAAAGGGTCTCCCAACTATCATGCACCAAGATTTAAAATTATGCAAATGCCACGTAGCTGGGCCGAACCAAAGTAAAGTTGTTTGCTTCGCTTGGAGATTCTCAGATTATTTTTTTTTGCATTCGGCCTGATTATATAATTAGTCTTAATTATTCCGCATATCAAATATTATAATTAGATAAGAAGTATCATGGAGAAATTTGTAGAGCAGCATAAGAAACTCCCGATACAGCTTTGCGTCACTCAATACATGCTACATAAAAGTATTTTTCCAAGCGTGAAAGAAGCCCGCAAATACACGCAATATTTCCGCGCGTCTGGCCGCTCGAGGCACTTCGCGTGTATTCGCGGGCTTCTTTCATGCTCGGAAACGCACTTTTATGTAGCATGTATTGAGCAACAGAAAGCTGTATCTGGAGTTTTTTATGTTGCCCTACCATTTTCTCATTGACACTTTTCATCTAATTATAATATTTGAAAAGGTGATCAAATAATTACGACAAAGTATGTCATTAGGCCGAATGCAAGAAAATAATCTGAGTAGCTCCCAGCGACGGCAAACAACATTACATTGGTTCTGTCCATCTACGTGGCATTTGCATATTTTTTAATCTTGGTGCACGATAGTTGGGACACCCTGTACATAGGGTATTTTTTTAGAGCTAACAGAATTTGATTTAATGTCACCTGTGGCAGATGGCAAAATTCTACTCCTCGAGCGGATTACTTTAAAAGACGGTCATTTCAAGCAGAAGTCGAAATGAATAATAAATTATTCACCAAGATATCGCGTATTATCTTCGAATGAATTGATTTACGGACCTCTTGCAATTTACGAATTTTAGGCTGCGAGTTCGCGAGGCATATTCACTTGGAAAAAATTCTGAGGAAGACACCAGCTTCCAGATATGCATTCCAAAAGTGTGTGACAAACTACATGGGCGTCCCAGTTATTTTCGTGCTGCAATGTATAAGATGGCGTTGTGGTAAAAAAGTGGAACAAAGGTGCACTTTTACCGCAAGCTTGACGGTGCTTATCTCAAAACTCGTGCGTGATATTTCAAAATTCTTTCCAAGCGAATGTGCTTTGAGAACACACGAGATTAAATTCGTGAATTGCAGTAGGTGTCCTAATGTAGTTGGTTAAAAGTGTTAAAAGTGCATTATTATCCTTATTATAATTTAATTTTATTTCAATTATATATTTTATTTCTTATGCAAGCAATGTCCGCAAGTTCGAGGAATCCAGCTCAACAAGTACATTTGTGCTATATGCGACAGGCAATATTTAAGAGCTCTCTCAGCTAAAACAATTTTTTTTTTAAATAGACACCTGGACTATTTTTCACAACTTTCGCTGCACGCGCAGAAGAGGCGTTTTCTTTTTCTTTTTCTTTTCTCATTATGTACCTTCATACCGGACTTCCAGATTGCGCTGTTTCAGTCAGCAAGCGGTGGTCGCGAACGGCGCAGTGTTCGTGGTCCAGTCGATTAAGTCTGTCAACGGCGACAGAATTTTAAGTGAAAGCTGAGCAGACCCTTTAACCTGGCTCATATGTACGAAACGAGACTTGGCTAAAGCAAAACAGCTTAAATGAGCGCGTCTCTAACTCCAAATACGATTCTGAGTAGTAGTGAACACACACAAAAAAAAACCCACCGTTTTTCATTTTTGCGTTGTTCCACATCTTGTTCCCTCAAGCTCTAACCGCTTAGCTAGTGCTTACATATGACAGCTTAACTACAACTCATCAAATGGCTTACAAGGACTGGTGGCTGCAAGGACATCAACCAATCACATTTTCGTTGTTCGTTTCGAGCATAAAATCTCGAAGCTTCCGTGTCATTTCAACCACACGAACAAAAGCTCATATAACTTTCACCATTTCACAATGCAGGAGCAATCCAATTATACACGTGTCATTTCTTCTGCAACTATTGTACGATAACCTAGGCTTAGCATTGCCTGATACAATATTTTCACGGGCGTAATACGGTCCCGTTTTCTGAGTTCACCAGTTCTGGTAAAAGAGTGACGATGCGTCAAATTACACGCGAGCCAGCGTGCATACGTAGTTTGTCTTTTTCTTCTTTTTCGAATGAAAAGAGGAGTACTAGGTTTCTTTATTAAGAGCGACTGTGGTACGTGCATAGACTATATCACTAGCACACTCTTTAAACCTAATACCACCGCTAACTCCGAACGTATATATGCACGCATAAGTATCAGGTGAAACGCTGTTTCCTGCAGAGCAGTAGTCACCTGAGACGTCCGAAAGACGTTTCTTTTTTTTTTTTTACGACAACAATGTTTCGTCAGGCAGCTAATGCGTTTCAGAGTTGTGCTTCTTGCTTCCTTGATGCTACACATTTATAGTGCTTTTAAAGAAATGGACGATCCGGTGCCAACGCACGTTTTCCTTCTGTTTATTTTTTTTTATTTTATATTATTTTTGTACTCAACACCGATTACAGCAGTACACTATACCGTTAAATACGATTATATAAATTCATATGGTTTACGTGTGAGGACTAGTCACAAATATTTCTTACAATGACAAAATGGAAAATTACACACCATCCCAGCTAGTCGCAAGCACAACATCATCATTATATCATTGTAAAGCCCCAGTGAAGCCTCCTGGATGAAGCCTCAGTACTCAAATGCATTACAAAAGAAAAGAAGTATAAATGCAGACAAATGCACCAAAACTGGTCGAACATCCATTCTTTTCAAGTGGCATTGCGCCTATTGCCTAGGTGACCTCTGATGTATTGCACTGTTACAATTATTCGTCAGAATAGTTGGTTTACTTGGGAAGTTCTCGGCAAAGAATTGGATGTTACTATAACTAAACGCCTACACTTCACTGTCACTGAGCCGTTAGGACATCTCAGACAGTGGGTGCCAGGGCCGTTGGAGGACGTGCGCAAGGCTATTTGAGCGCCTGGCCTAACGTGGAATATTACTTCTGACTGAAGTTCCATATCCAGCAAGCAACGGGGATAAAACCCAAAGCGCGTTCAATGTGATTATCGTATTGTTTTCACGCTCGTTTTAGAAAAAGCTTTCAGAAGTCAAAAAATTATAGTCGCGAGGACGACCAACGTAGTTGGCGCGTCTGTGGCTCATACCACAGCGTATTTTTTTTCCACCGATGAGATAATGAGGTGTACAAAATAGGCAAGTGAAGTGAAGGAAACTCAAATTTATCTGCAAAAGCGCGAGTATTTTACTAGAATGGTTAATATCGTGATAGAGCGAAAAGTACAGGCCGAGTGGTTAACCATATTGCGCCCGGTTTGCTACCCTGAACTGGGAGAGGAGAAAGTGAAAAGAAAAAGAGATTAGAAGTAATGCACGCGCACTCGTTCACCTCACATTCAAAGACGGTCGCTGAGCCCAGTCATCTTTAACAAGTGCAGTAATGGCCCCTGGTGGCTTTCCGTGCATGATATGGTCGAGTCCATGGTCGAAATTTTTGAATGCGTCAGCATTAGGAGTGTCAATGTGAAAAAAGTATATGAAAAAAACGCTGCTGCTACGATAGTTGTGACCTGTATGGCACATGCCTCCAGGTCCTTGTGCTTAAGGGCCCTGGTGAGGCCTCTTTTAGTATATCACCTCTTTTTAATTCACCGTTTTTTCATAACATGTCATGTACCATCATCAACTATTAATGCATATATAATTGCGGACATTTCAACGAATCTTTTAGGCCTCTATACAGCCATGTTTTATCCATGTCTTAATATTAATTATTCAACCACCCATAGCAGCCTATTATCATAGCATTGGCGCTCTTTGGCCACATCTGGCCCTTGCGCCAATAAACCCGAATAATCATCAGTATGTGTGTGTGTGTGTGAAGAGGAGGAAGCCGGTCACGTGGTACAGATAGATAAAAGATGGCAGAGCCTGGAAGAGCGCGCGCACCTGTGCGTATATATATATATATATATATATATATATATATATATATATATATATAAGGCGTTTTATTTTATAGTGAACAAAATTTGAAAACATCACCCGTGAAATGTGCACAATTCTACTTCTTGTGCTAGATAACTCTCGGAAGCAGACGTTACTAACACCAAAAATTTAAATGAACATTTGACTAATCAACAAATGTTTGCTAATTAACTTTTAAACTAATTACTTTACGCCACACGTTGCTATTCACGAATTGTAGCCGGTGACATTTTAAAGTTATATCCACTTCGAAAGAATTCGGAGGATGACACCAGTTTGGCGATATGCGTTACAAAATTTTGGGACGATATTGGATTGCTGTTCCAGTAACTTTTGAGTTTCAATGCGCAAAAAAAAACGATTTGTTAAAAAAGTAAGTAGGACAACAGTGCATTTTCACGGCAAGTTTCACTGCGTCTCTCAAAACTGATGCTAGTTTCAAAATTTGTTCCAAGTGGATGTTTCTTGTGAAATCGCAGGCTTCAATTCTTGCATTGCATTATATACGCTAAAAAATTAGTTCAAAAGTTAATTAGAGATATTTTGTTCATCAGTCAATTATGCGCATTTGTTTCTAGTGTAGGTAATATATACATCTCCCATTATTCCACTTCAATAAGTAGATTGGGCTAAATGCCTCAGGTGGTTTTCAAACATTATGTTAGCGTTAAAATAAAATACCCAGTATATCTGACTCGTACACGCTACAGGAAAACAAAGTAACCGATTACAATTACAATGACTTCTTTCCAAAATGTAATTCACTACAGTTACCAATTAGTGCTACACGAAAGTAATTGAGCAATTTCTAAAAAGTAATTCATTACTTTAACGTTACTTTCCTCCTGACATTTATTAAAATTTCACACATGCAGTAAATAGAACGAGCTGGCCCGACTCTTTCAATGCGTCCTCTGCAGACCTTCGCACGTTCTTTATCTTCACAAAGAATTTCTTTTCAAAATTTTCTTCGGTAATCTTCCCTTGTTTTCTTGCGAATACATCTGGGTCAGCGACGCTGAAAACTATCTCGATGTGCAGGCTGGAGACAAGGGCTATGTTGTAACGTACGAACACATTGGGCACAATACTGGGGCGCTATAACTTCAAACGATTCCAAACTGTTTTGATTTCAAACTCCTGACGTCAAATTTACGTAACCACCGACGCAAGCATCGGGCGTTGTCTGAACAACCCAATCAAATACTCTCCTCGTTTATAGGAGGTCACCTTTGTTCGCTTTCAAAACCAATAACATTGTCTACACTCAGCGGATTTTCTTATCTAATTGGCTGACGAGAGGCGAGGAGCACGTTCTAGTGGAGATGGGTTTCGATGGGGCCGAGCCAGCACAGTAAAATAGATAACCGCATGAAGAGGGTGGTGCCGGCTTCTCCGATTGGTCCGCTTCGCCTTACTTAGCTTGCGGTGGCTGGTCGAAAATCGCGGCGGCGTGCAACGGAAGGATAAGAATGCCGCTAAAACGGATCCTCAGCAAGGAAGAGTTGGCAGAACGATGTCGTATATATGCATGCCGAAAGGGCTCGATAACGTTTTACTGCCACGCAAAAAGATTTATTATGCGCAAATAAATACATGCTCACCGGCAGGTGCGAGTAGCGAGGGCCTGACCAATCGGCGGGCAGCCATTCTTCGATTCCTTTCGGAACGGGGCAGTCTCTGGCTATTCAGAAAATTTTTCAATTTTATTCGGCATATTAATGTCGCGTACACGTCACTTTGACGCGGTGAGTTTTCGCGATTTTGTGAGGTCGCGTGAGAGACCGGCGAAGTGGGCGCAGCCCGAAAACATTGGACCAATAGCAGAGGGCTAATGGTGAAAAGGCATCGAATCAGGAATGATTATTTTTCTTTTTTGTGGTTTAATCATGCATAATCAGTGTATACACGTTATATTGGATTGGGAGCTATCGCGGTTTTTGTGACGTTGCGTGACAGACAGGCGAAGTTGGGAGTGGCCCGAAAATGTTTTCACCAATCGTGGAGGCTGATTGCAGAAATTGGAATCAAAACAGTTTGGAATCATTTTACGTTATAGCGTCCCTGATGAACGAAACTTTTTAGCTCGTCTCCTGAGGTTCATGCTTAACAACGCTCCACGTGTAAGAGAAAAGCTCAGAGGTTGGACTTCCAGGAGAGGTGTGCAAATCTGCAAGCCTACCATGTCCAGGTGATCGAGGCGTAGGCTGCAGAACGCTCATTGTGGGAAGGACGTAACCCATGTATGTACAGGGTCGACCACATCTAAGGTGAACACCTCATTAGTATTCAAGACACCATAGAAGCTGATGTTCAGTACATAATTCCAAGAATCAGTATTGTGTTTATCGACACCATGATTACACATCGTTTAAAGAACATTTCACTCGTGAAGTAGAATAAATGCCGTAGTTTTACCGGCTTGAATACTAATGAGGTGTTCACCTTAGATGTGGTTGCCCCTGCACATGCTTTTATACCTTGCACTGTGTATTGCCCGCAAAATTTAAGTGCTCAATGCTGCGCCGCCTGTTATAGCTTGTTTCGTCAAAAATGTAACTGGTTACGTGTAATAGGATGCTGAAAAAAAAATAGTTAAATTACAGTGACCGTTATCGAGTAAAGAAACTAATCGTTACACTACAAGATTACCAAAAACGCCATTCATTACAAGTAATGACATGTAATTCGTTACGTACAAGTCTGATATATATATATATATATATATATATATATATATATATATACAGGGTATTGAAAATTAAGCTTTATGGAATTTTAAAAAATCGCCTCTGGCAGGTAGCGTAATTCGTATCGTTCAGGTGGGTTATTCGAAGAGGCCGACATTAGTAGCACGAGCAATCGAAACACATATTCAACCAATTAACAAAAATTAACTAATGAACTTCGTAATTAATTGCTTTACGACACGTATTGCAATTCACGAATTGTAGCCGGCAAGTTTGCAAGACGCACCCACTTGAAAATAATTTCCAGGATGACACCAGTTTCGAGATATTTCCCAAAGTGTGGGGCGAAATACATGGGCGTTCCAGTTACTTTTGTGGTTCAATGTATAAAACAGCATTTTGGTAAAAAAGTAAGTGGAACAACAGTGCATTTTTACGGTGAGTTTGTTGGCGCATATCTCCAAGCTGCTGCCATTTCGGAAATTCATTCCAAGTGAATACACTGACTAGCTCATCGGCTACAATTCGTAAATTGTAATGTGTCATAAAGTATTTAACTAAGAAGTAAATTAGGGAATTTTTGTTAATTAGTGGAAAATGTGTTTCGGTTTCTCGTGCTACTAATGTCCGCCTCGCCGAATAACCCCTCTCAGCGATAAGAATTATGCAGCCTGCCACAGGCCATTTTTAAAAATATCGTAAAGCTTAATTTTGAACACCCGGGGGGCGCGCTCTACTCCGGGCGGCCGCGAAAACACAGCGCGCGGTGGACTGTGTCCTCGACGCAGATGGCTTTCAAAATACAGAGGCCCGCGCGGGAGCACGCAGCCGCCGTGGCCGCCCGCAGTAGAACCCCCCCCCCCTCCCTCTCCTTCCTATCCTCACCCCGGCGCCTCGCAGCCTGGGTGAGGCGGGCCCGAAGATCAATTCGCTCGCAGCCACGCTTCCTCACTCCAGCGTTTTGACAGCGAGCTTTCGCGGTCATCGAGTGAGACGTGTTCATGTTTGCTTGTACGCGCGTAACACATGCTTGTCATTGAGTTAGTATGCCTATGTTTACAAGTTTACACGGCTGATAAAACTACTATCCTTACATCATATAGCTGTCCACTAATTTGCTATCGCAATCGATGCTTCGCCTTTCGCGCGAAGCTGCAACGTTTTTTTCTTTCTCTCTCTTATTTCTCATCGTTTTCTTTCTTTCCTTTTGTGCTTTTCTTTCTCTACCTAAATATATAAAGAGACTGTCGCGATAATTTACTGTATCCCTTGAAGAAGGTCGGTCCACCGACTAAAACTGTTGGATAATTAAACCAAAGAAAACCGCGAAGTTAAAAAATTCTTTGTGGGGTTCCACGTGCCAAAACTAGTTCTGATTATGAGGCATGCCGTAGTGGAGAGCTCCGGATAAATTTTGACCACCTGTGGTTCTTTTAACTTGCACTACACAACGCAAGCACACGGGCGTTTTTGCTTTTCGCCTCCATCTAAATGCAGCTGCCGCAGCTGGGATTCGATCCCACGACTTCGTGCTCAGCAGCGCAACGCCTTAGCTAACTGAGCCATCGCGGCGGGTCATTGAAAAATTCAGTCAGTACATAAATACTGCAACGGACGGTGGTCCGCTCCGGACTACCGACAGTTACACTTTGGTCCCTCGAAGAGGCAGGACTTGTGTCGAGTGAGCTCCTGAACCCTTTGCAATGTGGTGAACATGGTTTAACTTATGGATCCGGGACCTCAAAGAGATGCGACGTAATGCTCCCACATTTCTCTCGCATTTACGGCTAAATTGCCAATAATTTGTTTTCCTTTCGTGAATTCTCTGTCGTCCAATCGGCTTAAAGCGGTACACAAACTCTGCCTCTCATTACTCAAAAGAAGGGCAGTAGGTAAGAATACGTACAGCTCTACAAAGACTAATAATTTCACGGTGTCGACCGACACGACGTTCAGCGCCGTGTCTCGGACCGCAGCGACAAAAGCAGTGATGGCAGGTGCAAGCGCATGGAGCACTTGTCCGAGCATCGTGTGCTAGGCTATTTCGGTAAGCTCCACGTAAGCCCTGCTGCTCATCAGCTTCCCACGCGAACAGAAATGCGCGCACGTGCACCTGTAGGCATACTAGTTATAATCATCATAATAATCATCATCATCATCACCGCCATCACTATAAGCCTTTTTTATGTCCAGTGCAGGATGAATGCGTCTCCCAGAGATCTCCAATTACCCTTCTCTTGTGCTAGCTGATTCCATGTTATGCCTGCAATTTTACTAATTTGATCACAAAGCCTAATTCTCTGCCGTCCTCGACTGCGCTTCCCTTCCCTTGGCACCCATTCTGTAACTCTAATTGACCACCGGTTATCTGCCCTGCGCATTACATGGCCTGCCCAGCTCCATTAGTTCCTATTAATGTGAACTAGACTAACGGCTACCCCCGTTTGATCTCTAATCCACATCGTTGTCTTTCTGTCTATTAACGTTACGCCTAACATTCTTCCTTCCATCGCTCATTGTGCGGTCTTTAAAGGGCAACTGCGGCAATTTTTCGAGGTCCACTGACCTTAATAAAAGTTTCAATATCCGTCCTCTTTTGCACTCTGATTATGACTGGAAGCAATGTAGTCTTAGTGAAAATCAATTTTAAGAATTGGTTGCATGTTCCCGACTTATCCCCACGAATTTATGACTTTTTACTGGTCACCCTGTGCTTGTGACGTCAGGGACTACGCCGCTGCTTCACCCAGAAACGACAAAGCTGGCTCTTTTTTCTACGAGACAACGACCGACAATCGTCGTTTTGACGGACGTGATAACTGGTGCTTTTCTTCGTCTCGCCGTATCACAATGCGTTCTGCTTTAGACACGTTATTTGCCTCGCGCTGCGGCGGCGTGTCAAAACCAAACGGCGATCCTTCAGCGCTCATGCCGTCGCTTAAGTAGCCGCTGTCTTGTTCGGAAGAGCTGGAAAAGCTCCCCGTGTCGCCAGAAGACATCGTCTGCTTCGCTTTTTTGGCATTGGCGCCACGTGTATTGCGTGTCTAGCACGCATTCTGCGTGTTTACATTACAGTAGCGTAGAATCTAACGTCATCGACTCATCATGACGTCACACGAAGCAGCTACGCGTTTATTGGTTATTTAAATTTATTTATGGGTTTCTAAGCAAATTGAATCACCCTTACGGTGATAGGACTATCAATGCCATTTTAAAATGACAATATCCTAATATAATTGAAAAAAAAAATTGGAGGACGCTTAAGCTTCACCTTTTTAAAAGTGGAACGCGATAGCATTCAAAGATCCCTGACTGTTTGTCAGGCTTCCCGACAACTGCAGCTTTCTTTTTTTTTCTGCACCTTCGCCTCTGCGTGCCCCTGCCGTAAGGTCCTTAGATAAAACAAGTTTTATCTAGGGACTAGATAAAGGAGTTTTACCTAGGAAACTTACGCTGCCGAGGAGGCGAGCCCTATCTGAACAGTGTTTTCGCAAGGAACACCCACCAGGGCGCTGCATGAATGATAGAAATGCTGGAAAAGGTGTTTGTGCTTGAGTTTCCGCGTAACAGAATTATGTTTTCTCGTATATTCAAATTACAATCCGACGCTATCATACATGTGGGTTGTGGTTGAGTCGTACTTTAGAACTTTTCTGACGAATATTACTTTGAGAAATTCAATTACTTTGCCAGCGCCTCTACGCCACGCGGAGGGTCTGCGTTGTCGGGGTGGTTCAGGATGGTTTTCTCAGCCGCGGACGCCGACGCCCAGACCGACGCCAACGACGGATTTTCTGCGACACGGGGCCCTTAACTCTATAGCGTTAAAACTCCAGCGTTGCCCTTTAACTTCTTTTCAAGCTTCTTTGATAGCCTCCAAAATTTTCCCCATATGTTAGTATCGGTAGAATGCAATGATTGTATATGTTTCCTTTCAAGGTTACAATAAGTGGCTGCAAACGATAGATGTGCTGATAACATCAGCAGGGCCTCAGCCTCATTCATCTCAACAGACGATGCTCGGACACCTGAACAGTCTGTGCGCATGCACCTACCCTCGCTACATTGGCAAATTACGCACTCCGTGACGCGGCGCTGACCGACGTGCTGGTCGACGCTCCCGTGAGATAATTAAAATATTGGACAGCTGTACTATTGTCTCGTCATCATCACAAAAGTGGCACCCGGCACTGTACATCATGCCGATGCGATAACAGTAGGCGTTTGTAAAAGCGACGCCCAACCACAAGCGACACTGTAAAGCTGGTCAATATAGTGGTAAATACGTAATAAGAAACACCTTCTTAGACGACATGTTTGCAATTACCGTGTCCCAACAAGCCCAAGTATTCACTATCATAACTACTTGAATTTCGATGTTGGAGCCCTATCATACCTACGTACATTTCACGACAAAACATCTTTTTATTTATACGAAGACCTCTAATATTACAATTTTCGAAGCGGTATTTATTACTCGGAAGACTTCCGCCAAAAACGTTATTGCCTTAAACAGCCACTACTGAAGGGACATTATAAATGTAGGGCCGAAGATTCACTCCTGGGAGATCGACAAAAAAAATTTATACTACATAATGAGAGAAGTTTAGGTGCTCTCTGTAGTCGCTGTATATATTCTTTTGGGAATGAAAAAGCGTCACGAATAAAAGAGAAGGCTAGACACAGTTGTGGCGACTAGTGAACTTTTCCACCTTTGCAGCAATTGCATGCATAGTAAAATTATTAGGAAGCTGTTGTTTCTCTTAATTTGTCTAGAGAACAAAATATTTTGTAAGTTTACAAGCAACGGCACACTAGAGCAGAAGAATTTCGATTGTTCTTACATTGCAAATGAAAACTCCGAAAACCTCATTTTTTTCTTTGTTTTTCTTTGTTTTGTTGGCAGAAATATTCCCCGTGAATTGCCTTGGAGTGTCGTCCCAACATATAAACGTAAAAAAGCAGAAACCTAATTACGCGAAATATAAGATCTAACGAGTATAAACTGTAACAAAAGAAGTCTCCACGGTACTCAGCGGTACGCGCAGACGACGTGGCCGGATCGCTTTCCTTTAGGCGCTCGGCGCGTTATCAATCTAATGACCCATAAACTCCTTCACGCATCCTTGGAGAAACACAAGTCGTTCCGAAATTTAAAAAGAAACTAAGAAGCAAACAACTCTTGTTCGTGGCGTTCGTTCAGACTCCTAAGTTTTATGACTTCACGGTCGCGGGAGCCTTCCATAGCGAAAAACACCAGAAACACAGAAGAACAGATTTAAATATTCAAGGCTTACCGTTCGAGTTTCGTACTTGGCGCTGCTTTAATAAAAGTAAAAGCGCCTGCGATGTGGGGATGGGCTACATGCTATATGGAATAATAAAATTTGTCATGGTGCAATGCAGCAGTCATGCGTCGCACGCTTTAAAGCTGGAGCGCACGGCACTGCTTGCACAATCGATAGAGTGCCCTCCTAAAATGCGGTGAACCAGCAAACAGCTGAGGCATTTGCCAGTGCACATATTAAAGCGAACAGCTTTCTTCGGCTAGTCAAACCAGTTTTCTTTCCTTGAGTGTAAGCGTTCTCGTGGGCCGATCCCGAAGACAGCGCAGTCTCGTCAGCATCTCAAAGCGATAGCTGTCACGAGAGAAGAATGCCAGAAACTGGCATGTGACGCATGAGTCAGCATCTATTGCAAGCTATTTTAAATAACATTCCAGGAGGGATGAAAACAAGGGCGGGGGGAGTGAAGCGTGCACAGGCATTAACGACGAAGAAGAATCCACAGTAAGGGGGCTGGAGAACGAAAGAAAATAAGCAAGGAGTCAAAAATGACGTCATCCTGAGCAAGTACTCTGTTTATTGTGTGCGGGCTTGTTACAAGAAGCATGCGTGTGATCGAGGCCTATTGATTAGAGCATTGGACTATTGTGCTGGAAGATAGAAGCTTGATTCCGCCATCGTTCGCAGTTTTCTTTATAGCGCGCTATAGGCGGACTTCATCCACTTCGGAAGTATCGAACAGAAAACTGTAACGCGAGTGCGTCACAGTGTACGCAAAATCGTAAGTTTGTAAGAGATACGAGGTATAGAAAAGTCACATTAGTAAAGGGAATAGCTTTTTTTTTATTTGAGGATACCATACACGGGCATTACCATTGGCGTATTACAATAAATCAGTTATAAATACAGTACAGAATAAAACAAGAACTCAAGCAAAAAAAATTAAAAGCAGCAGTACATCGAACTCGTTGTTAACGAGCATCTGCCCTTCCCCTGTCGAGAAAATCGGGCTAAGCGAAGCCTGTCGTGTGTGTACCTGACCTACTACTTGTCCTTCCCTTTCCCTCTACTTTTCCTTCCATTTCTTACAACTTTCGACCCTCGGCTACGGAAGCCCTCACGGTGGGGTCGGCACGTCTACGGGTATGTCGAGTCCGCCGTTGTCGCTTGCTTTCGATGTCTCGAGTTTGCTCGGTGGCGTGGTTAGCAGCATTCGCCCGCCATTGCCACTTGCGATTCTTGGAAATTCAATTGCTTCAAAATGAAATCTGTCCGTCACGTGAAACAATGAATGGCTCATAGCCCCTTAAGCAATGGCTTATACCCCCGTAAACTCAGCCTCCCCATTACGACGACAGAAGAGAAGTGAAATTCTACGCTGGAATGATTAGCGGCAACGCAGCCAGCTGTGGAAGCAGATGACGATGAACCTGGGAGCAGTGGCACGAGCACGCGCCGAGCACGAGCGCAAACTGAGGGGCGCCGACGGGTCAGCTGTCGAAGAAGACGACGACGCTCGAGCCAATGCTGATGATGATAGTTTTCCGCGTACACCGACCCTGACACAAGTGAGCCAAAACAAGCTTCGCTTGAAAATAAGTAGAGTACAAGAACACATCCAAACCCTCGAAGACCCATGTGGCCATTACGCCCCTGTCCTAGTGGGTGTTACAATAAATAAAGGATATATAATACAAACAGATAATGCTTGTTAAAATACTAACACAAACAGATACTGTATACTGAATTAAAGGATGAACACAACTAGAAAAAATTAACGCAGTACAGGGAACTCGCTGCTAACCTAAAACAAAGCCATATGCACAAGGAACACGAAAATATGGTGAAATAAAGAAGAGTACAGCGCGATATGGAGCACTGACGTCTTGAACGAATGAGCAACTATGAGTGTACGTTAAAAATGTGTTTGAGTTTTGCAAAATATTCATCGTGACTTAGAGCGGACACGATATCATTTCTTGTTATTCTGGGAGCGTTCGGCTATTCGATTACATTGACAATCATCGTTAATGGTTTCTGCACATTTTTTTTTTTTTTTGTCAAGGATCATTTTGCCAGAGAGCTTGCTCTCTACCTTTATTACGTGGGGAAAATAAAAACCTGTTACGGATCTGTCAAGAATCGGTGACAGAGAGCTTCTGCTCTCTGCAGCAAAAACCCATCAAGCGAAATTTATGTGGCAATTTCCGCAGCCACTAATATGAAAATTGAACGTAATCCAGTCTAGTCAATATTTCACTATTCTTGGCTCAGCACTAATAATAAGAATTTTTAGCTTAGAGCTCAGTATCAAGATGTACAAATCGTGCATTATAACGAGAAAGACGTAAAGAATCGGGTACGGATTCTTGCAATTACAATGTATATAGTAGTTTCAAACGGGCGGCTGAAGCAGTTTCAGCAAAAGTTTTTTTCTTTCAAAATTTCATTTATCTTTATCTCTATTGTGGTGTAGATGATCACAGAAATTACTTTCTTGATTTCTGTTTTTGATTTGAATCATAACGAAGCTTTCTTTAGATTTTTTTATTTCTGTGTAGGCTTTCCATATGTCATTATGTGTTATGTGTGATACGTGTTCTGTAAGGTCCGTGTTGTGTATGAATTCAAGTAATACTTTGTGGTGTTTGTTGTCGGTCACGCAACGGTCATAGCTAGACCTGGCACGGTAGCGGAGGCCGGCTAGTTGAACGAGATGGGTTCCTGTTGTAAAAGTCGCTCAAGTTTAGATCAGGTGGCAGGCATCTGCTTCTGTCACTGGAACGGAACAGTTTGGGCATGTTTCATCCAGTGGAAAATCCACTATACAGTGCAGTTAAAGTAGCGAGCTAGTTAAAGTAGTGAGTTAGTTCATCCAGTACAATGAAAGTAACGAGCAAATTTGCGGCTTTGTTAAAAGACTAAGAAGCTCCACTCTGGAAGCCTTACTAATGTGTCTTAATCGAGCGTTTTCCTGCCCCAGAGCATGCAGCTGTGTGCTTGTATAACGGCAGCTGCGTGTGGCAGGAATGCTGTTTCACTTTGATGCAAGACAAAAGCTTTCCATTAAAGCGCAAATGTCAATGTAAATGCAACTGTCACCCAGCTACGACATACACACGCATGTGCGCCCACATATGCAAACGCGCATACACCACAACACACGCGCACGAACGCAGAGTATTTTAGAGCATTGCTTTGCTTTGTTTACATTATCTCACATCTGGCTTAGCGCGGGGATAATATTCATTGAGATTTATGAACAGCTGTGCACCAAAATTTTGTAGCAATGCTGTTATTCTTTCTGATGCGTTCGTCAAGGTCTCGTAACTTTCGTTTACGAAATATATCCCAAGCTGACGCTATTGTAAGTCTATTTCATCTGCTTGCGACTAAGCTAAACATTGTTTCCGCTTTTATTCGAAACAGAGATGACTCAGCCCAACTTGCCGCCTCTCAGCCTTTCTAGTGATATGTCCTTTACCGTGGAAACCAACCTTCCGACGCATTAAATCGTATTGCTAATGGCTTCTGACATGCGCAGAAATGTTGAATATCTTCTTCACTTTCTTCGCACCTTTTTTGCGCATATGTTCTTGCACTATACATCTTGCAGGATCCCTTATCTTTTGTGCTATAGCCCCGACGCCTATCTACCTCTCACACATTTACTTTTTTATGGACCACCAGTTGAAAAATTTAAGCTATTTTGACGCTATTTGTGCGATTTTTATTCTGCTCACGGCTTCTGCAGCCTTCCGCTCCAAGTCTCTCTGTCCGCACTCGATGCCCCTCGGCGCTCTTCGATTGCTTCTCTAATTTCCTTGCTCAACTAGTTGGCTGTTCTTTCTTCTTACAAAGACCGTATCCTCTGCGTCGTCTATTTCTCTTTTCAACGAGAAACCCGCCACGTTGGTTCTAGCCTCAGCCTCTTATTGATCATCGATTTAACACTTTGTAAAAAAAGAAATACTCGCTGAGACCCTCTTGAGCTCTTTCTTTTTAACTTTAGCGTAAAAATACCACTGATATTAGCGCATCTGGGGCCACTGAACAAACTTTAATGTAAGAATTAAGTCATTAACTCGCTCCTTGTGTATTTGAAATATATCCACCTTAGCTTAAGCTGCGTTCGCAAGTAATCTGTTGTTCACATTCCCATTCTCTATTCCAAATGAAAAGGTTTCGATACTCTGCCAGGACCTAACATTAGTGGGCCAATCGCCCTAAAACAGCTCATTCAGATCTTCATCATGTCATTCGTTTCAAGGTTTGTTGACAATTAAGGTTAGTCGAAGTTAGATAGACGATTGGTTTTCCTGGTCCGCCTAACCATGTGGGCGCGCGTTATCATAGTGCGTCATCGTTTTATTCGCAGCGCTGTGTAATAGAGTCATAAAATGTCACTCAGAGCATTTAGACCGTTTTCACCGCTGTAAAATCGATTACTCCCGCTGTTTGCATATGCACCTCGAGACCATCGTGTGTCGTATAAAAATAAAGAAGAATAAACTAGATGCTTGCACGCACGCGCTATGTTTCGACGAATTTTGCCTAATTTGGCGCGTGAAACATAAACTGATCAGGGAAATATCATAACTTAAGTGTTCAGAGGCGACGCTTTTTGATTATCTCTGTGACCATAGCACGCATCAGCGAGAATCAGGCGCTGTCTGCAGCGATAAGCTTTCGCATGATCCCGCCACCGAAGCAATCACGAAGAATGAGCAGTCCACTGAACGTCTGAGCTGCTCAGATGACGTTACACTTCAGCGTGTGGAGATCAGGACTCGGGAAACGCAGCCACGGAAGTATCAGGATTACGGCGAGATGATTTATTGAATAAACATTTCTTGACCATAAATATAACAACGCGCCTATTGGGGAAGATGGAGTCATCAATGCGATAAACTGAAACTGGGTGGTGTTAACAGTCTTGTTTGTATAGGCTGGCGGTAAGTTTAGACCTTCTTTATCCCGAACGAAGAAACGTGGTTCAGTTGAGCCGATTAAATGTCGTGGCGCCACACCAGTTTTAGATTTTTTCACAAGCGCGTTGCTACTGGGCGCTCAGGTTTGATGACATATGGCTAAATCGAAACATTAAAATGGCATAGAAAAGCCGAAGAGCGCGAGCTGTACGGCCTACGGTCAGGCTCCTCGTTGGCGAAAAAAAAGGGGGTAGCGTAAATGAAATTAAGTATACATCAGAATTCCGTCACTCAATAACAACCGTTTAACCCAAGCGCACTAAGTCTCGACCGCAGTCGTCAGCTGTCGGCGCAGCTCGCCCTGGGTTGCCAATATGATAACGCAGCAGCATACTAAGAAGCCAATGCGAGCGAACACTAGCAGCGAGCATGCCATAAGAACAGGTGGAGCGTCGTTCCGGTTGTACTTTGGTTCTTGTCGCCGGTCCCCGCAGTCACCTGCAAAAGATGGCCGCCCCCTAAAAGCGTTGCACTCTGGTGTATAGATAGTTTCACGTGACGTCATGGTCGCAGCTTTTTTACCGTACCAGTAACCGAACATAGCGGCCACTATGACGTCAGTGTATGATACTATCGCGCGTAAATTGTTTTACTTTTTGACGGTGATGGTTTTTCACCGGATTATCACTGTTGCAAATATGTCGCTCGGCCCAAGACACGCCCTGTCATGTTGTCGTGCTGTCACGTTTCTTGTTTACGCAACTTCTCGATGTGCTTGCCGCAAGATGGTGACCCGATTACGTTAGTGCAAACCATCTATGTATGGCTGAAAATGCGGAGGACAAAACGAGCGTGACCGATATCTAGTTCAAGTTAAGAGGAGGAAGCGGAGTTGGATAGGTCATGTAATGAGTAAAGCATATCGACGATCGTCTATTAGAGAAACGGAACGGGTACCAGATTGGTTAACAGATCAAGGGTACAAACGAATTCGAAAGTGGAAGACGGTTACACGGGTTGATAAGATTAAGTTCGGAGGCCTAGGATGTAGTCAGCTTCGGGTCATTTAAATATCGCGTGGAGGGCCCCTCGTTTTGCAGTGGATTGCAAAGAACGCTAGCTAGGTGCCAGCTCCGAATTCCCTAATCAAACACATGCCAAACCCAGAAATGCTCTCACTAAACGGTCACCCAACCGATCTCAACGAAATTAGTAGCATTTAAAAAGAAAAATATAAACTCGCCGATTGCAAGAAGTAATATATAGATTTTTTACCCCTACAAACCCGCAGGAACACTACTTTGTGTTATCGCCTGCGCTTCGCGCTTTTCAAGAATGAGCTCATCAAGTGTGTTCAGTTGAGCTTCTTCCTGAAGTTTCGTAATAGATGTGAGCCTCAGAAGGCCTGTAATCACACGCATGGCTTCGCGGTTAAGGTTTTCCAGTCGAGCCCATTCAGCTTTGGTAAGCCACTGAAAGTGTGCTTGATAGATCAAGCGAGGCTGGAATACGCAGCAAACCAGCTGCCGAGCAATACAAGTCCGAGCCCCACCCGATCTCTGTGCAATGCGACGAAAGAGTTGAAGCATGCTAGAAGCGGACCTGTGGGCAGAGCGTAGCCAGGACGATGCCGATCCGGATGCAGAAAAGTCCACACCAATACTCGAACTGTGGTGATCTCGGCCAACATGCGACCATCGAGCGTAACTCTAAAAGAGGCTTGGTTGAGATTTCGACAGCCCCAGCTGTTACCAATGCTTATGTAGGAGGTCTTTTCAGTTCAGAGCGTGAGCCCCACTGACGTGCACAAAGCAAGTGTAGTATCAAGTGCTGCCTGCAGTGCCCACTCTTGATGCTGCAAAGAGTGATGGGTGGTCCATACCGTCCCATCATCAGCGTACATTAAAAAACGTACGTCCGGAATATTCGACAGCTCCCACGCCATCGGCAGTAGCACAATATCAAAAAATATCGGCGCAAGAACGGATCCCTGCGGCGTTCCACACTCGTCGTAAACTGTCCATAGTTCTTTCCGAGAAGACGGACGGAAAAGAAGCGCTCAAAAAGAAATGATTGTTTGAATGCGCGAGCACGACAAGGCAAGTGAATCCACAGCAGGATCACATGTATAGCCTCATGGCTCACATTGTCATAAGCTCGATTTATGTTCATTGCAAGCAGCGTCCGCACGTGGTGGGAGTGACCACCAATGAGTACCGCAGTGGAAAGGTATTCTAAGCAGTCTTCCGTGCCTATTTGAGGTCTAAATTCAATCTGGGCTGGGTGATACCACCCGAAACACTCAAGCCACCAGCTGTGGCGCGTTGCCACCATACGCTCCAGCAGCTTACATCATCATCATCAGCAGCAGCAGCATATATTTATGTCCACTGCAGGCCGAAGGCCTCTCCCTGCGATCTCCAATTACCCCTGTGTTGCGCTAGCTGATTCCAACTTGCACCTGAGAATTTCCTAACTTCATCACTCCACCTAGTTTCCTGACGTCCTCGACTGCGCTTCCCTTCTCTTGGCATCCATTCTGTAACTCTAATGGTCCGCCGGTTATCCATCCTACGCATTACATGGATTGCCCAGCTCCACTTTTTCCCCTTAATGTCAACTAGAATATCGGCTATCCCCATTTGTTATCTGATCAACACCATTCTCTTCCTGTCTCTTAACGTTAGGCCTAACATTTTTCATTTCATCACTCTTTGTGCGGTCCTTAACTTATTCTCGAGCTTCTTTGGTAACCTCCAAGTTTCTGCCCCACATGTTAGCACCGGTAGAATGCAATGATTGTACACTTTTTTTTACAACGGCAGTGGTAATCTCCCAGTCAGGATTTGGTAATGCCTGCCGTATGCACTCCAGCCGAATTTTATTCTTCTATAAATTTCTTTCTCATGATCAGGGTCCCCTGTGAGTAATTGACCTAGACAAACGTACTCCTTTATAGACTCTAGAGGCTGACTGGCGATCCTGAATTCTTGTTCTCTTGCCAGGCTGTTGAACATTATCTTTGTATTCTGCATATTAATCGCCAAGCCACCACTTACACTTTCTCGATTAAGGTCCTCAATCATTTGTTGTAAATTGTCCTGAGCAGGACAGTGTCATCTGCAAACCAAAGGTTGCTGAGATATTCGCCGTTGATCCTCACTCCTAAGCCTTCCCAGTCTAAGAGCTTGAATACTTCTTCTAAGCATGCAGTGAATAGCATTGGAGATATTGTGTCTCCTTGCCTGACCCCTTTCTTGATAGGTAACTTTCCACTTTTCTTGTGGAGAACCAAGGTATAGCTGTGCAATCCTTGTAGATATTTGCCAATATATTCACGCATGCATCCTGTACTCCTTGGTTACGTAATGCCTCTATGACTACTGGTATCTCTACGGAATCAAATGCTTTTTCATAATCTATGAAAGTCATATACAGAGGTTGATTGTACACTGCAGATTTCTCTATTACCTGGTTGATGACATGGATATGATCCATCGTAGAATATCCCTTCCTGTTCTCTTGGTTGGCTGAAGTCAAGTGTTGCCCTGATTCTATTTGAAATTACCTTGGTGAATATTTTATATAATACTGAGAGCAAGCTAACGGGTCTATAATTTTTCCATTCTTTAACGTCTCCCTCCTTATGAATGAGTATAATGTTGGCGTTCTTCCAGCTTTCTAGTACACTTGAAGTCGTGAGGCATTGCGTATAAAGGGCCGCAAGCTTTTCAAGTATGATATCTCCTCAATGCTTGATTAAATCGACTGTTATTCCATCTTCTCCAGCAACTTTTCCCCTGGTGGTGTCTTTCAAAGTCCTTCTAACTTCATCGCTAGTTATAGAAGGGGCCTCTGTATCCTCTTCATCACTACTTCGAATGAAAGTAGCTTGGCTGCTCTGGTAACTGTACAGGTCCGTATAGAATTCTTCCGCTGCTTTTACTATGTCATCGAAATTGCTGATGCTTATCTTTGCCTTGCTTATGTTTCAGTGCATACATTTTGCCTTATCCTATGCCTAGTTTTCTTGTCACTGATTTCATGCTGCGTCCATATTTTACTGCTTCCTCAAACTTTTCCATGTTATAATTTCGGATATCCCTTACTTCCTTCTTGTTGATCAGTTTCGACAGTTAATCAAACTTTATCTGACCTCTCGAGTCTGAGACTTTCATGTTTTGGCGTTTTTTTATTAGGTCCTCTGTTCCTTGGGAGAGCTTACCAACTGGTTGCCTTGGTGCCTTACCTCCCACTTCAATTGCTGCTTCTGACATCAACCTAGTTACGGTTTCATTCTTTACCTCTATGTTGTCTTTATCTTCCTGTTCTAAAGCTCCATATTTGTTTGCGAGCACCGGCCTAAATTGGTCTGCTTTTACCCTTACTGTGTCTAGGCTAGCCTGTTTCTTCATGACTAACTTTATTCTTTCTCTCTTCTTCAAATTGAGACAAATCCTAGACCTCACTAACGTATTGTCACTGCACTTTACCCTACCTAACACTTCTACATCCTGCGCTATGCTTGGATCGGCAGAGAGTATGAAATCTATTTCATTCCTTGTTTTTTTATTAGGGCTTTTCCAGGTCCACTTCCTGTTGCTGCGCTTCCTGAAGAAGGTATTCATTATTCGGAACCTATTCCTTTCCGCGAATTCTACCAACATCTCTCCTCTAGTGTTCCTAGAATCGATGCCGTAGTTGCCAATTGCTTGCTTGCCAGCCTGCTTTTTCCCCACTTTTGCATTGAAGTCGTCCATGACTACAGTATATTGAGTTTGCACCTTTCTTATTGCTAATTCAACATCTTCATAAAACTGTTATATTTGTTCATCATCGTGACTGGAGGTTGGGGCGTAGGCTTGTACTACCTTCGTTCTATACCTCGTATTCAGCTTTATTACGATGACTGCTACCCTCTCATTAATGCTGTAGAATTCATCAATGTTGCCCGCTATGTCCTTATGGACTAGAAATCCTACTCCGAATCCTCTTCTATCTGGAATACCTCTGTAGCAGAGGACGTGGCCGTTAGTCAGCACTGTATAAGCCTCACCAGTTCTCACCTCACTAAGGCCAATAATATCCCAGACAATACCTGAAAATTCTTCAAATAGCCCTGCTAAGCTAGCCTCACTCGATATATATGGTGCACGTGTTGAACGTTGCCAGGTTCAGTTTCCATTGGCGGCCTGTCCGGACCCAGAGATTCTTAGCACCCTCTGCCGCGTAGCGGGTCTGACCGCCGCCTTGGTCAGGGGCTCCGCAGCTGCTGGGGACTGAGGGCCATGGGTAAATTGTCGGAGTCATTTGGGAGGTATCGGCCGAATACTGCACCGGGGAGGCCAATTTCTGTTCCGGTGACGGAGTGACTTTGTTGAAGCTTAGTGGGCCTTCCTAATTTGGTTGCACTTTGACTAGTATAGCTCCACTAGCTATCAGCAATTTTTTTTGCCGGCGTCAGGCGTCACTCCGTGCCTGAAAAATGTAATAGACTGGAGGAGGATAGGGACTTACGACCTTCAGCTTACTATACTAAAAAAAAAAACCGGACAGAGCATTACACGTCTAGGTATACAGCACCAAAATCATCCAACTTAACTGCATGATGACGCTGAATAAATGGTCATTGAAATATCATATGCGGCACAAACCCCATGAACTGTCTGTTCGTACTCTACATCTGTTATTAACGCACGTAATAGTGCCATACTCTCAGCGGCAGCTTACATAGCGTCGCGGTATACCGGCGATTGGTCGCGCATGTTCGCGAGAATGCCAGGTGGCTTTCCCTGCTTTGGAATGGCCACAACAGCCGCGTGTTTCCACGACCTCGCAACTTCTCCGGAGTTCCACAAAGTATTTATACTGTCAAGAAGCCAATAAAGAGCAGGTCCCTCCATGTTTCTGTACAATTGCGTAACTGTGCAACACGAACGCATCCCGATTCGGTAAATACTATCCGTTAGATCGTCTAAAGCATTCAAATGCGATGAATCAGCATGCTGCTTACGTGAAACTGTCCACATAAATTTTTCAAACATTCTATTCAAGAATTATCGGCACAATTCAAAGCGAAGTGTAATATATCAATTTTGTCCGCTTTAGATTCAGCAATAGATGCAGCGGACATAATCGTGGTATCATTCTTATTACTTAATTACAGCACTGTAAACGTTATGTCTGTTTGTTTGCCTTTTTAGCAATTTATTTAAAATAAACTTACGGTATCAATAAGAATTTGCTGCCTACAATTGGTAGATTTTATCTTTTTTTATATAAATACAATAATATTCATCGAATTTGGAGCACTGCATGCCGAGTGAAACGATTTCTCCGTTTCCATGTATTTAGATAGGAACTCTCGAGACAGAGCTGCTGATTGGGAAGGGGAATTGCGCAATAATTTGGGCAACCTGAGACTCCTAACGAGCCATGCAAATCTGTTTTTTTTTTTCTATTACGTTAGTATCGAAATGCAGCCGGCGCAGCCGAGAATCAGTGGCGTGACCTATAGCTGTTAGCAACAGAGTAGCATAACCACTTATTTATCGCGGTGGTTAAATCGTGAATGTGGTTAGTTGTTCGCCACAGCACTCACGGGCGCAAGAACGTGGAACTTTTTTTTTTTTGTTTCTTCGGTCCTGTTTTCCTTAAACTTAAATCTCACGCACCCGCCGTGGTTGCTTAGTGGCTTTGGCGTTGATCTACTAAGTACGAGGTCGCGGTATCAAATGCCGGCCGCGGCGGCCGCATTTCGGTGGGGGCGAAATGCAAGAACGGCCGTGTACCTTGCATACGGTGCACGTTAAAGAACGCCAGGTGGTCAAAATTAATCCGTAGCCTCCCACCACGGCGTGCCTCATAATCAGATCGTGGTTTTGGTACGTAAAATGCCAGAATTTTTTTTTTAATTTGTCACGCGCACACAATTCCAGTGAAGTCCCGCACCCTCCCAGTCCTTACACGACGGAAACATGCTTTACGTGAGCCTTAGGCATGCAGGGCGCTGTTGGTCATTACATGCATACAGAAACCAGTAACTCCACTAACTAATTCCAAGACGAAATACCTAACTATACCACGCGATACGTAAACTGTTGAACGATCCCCTTGGGCTGCGCGTACCATGTTTCCCATTTTGTGACGCCGGTACCTGTACCTCTACGATGGTTTGCGAACGCTGTGCGGCCATACTGAGAGCTACACTAAATTTCGTGTTCCTAAGGGATCGTTATAGTTTAGATAGCTCCTATATACAGGGTGTCCCAGCTATCACGCAGTATGATTTAAAAAAAGAAGAACGGCGTTACGTGAACCAAACCTAGTGCGTATTGACAACAGAATCTGTCACTTTGTTCTAGGATATATTCAAAAGGCATTGCTTCAAAAGAAACTTAGGGGGGGGTGTGGACGAGACAATGGGCATTTTTATATCGAACTCTACCGAAACCCGCTTGCTTCCACTCCAGGAATTTATCTCGATGCTGAAAATTAACTAGAAAGTGGTTCTGACACTTCGGTTAAAGGCGCCGAGGAAGAAATAAATGATACAGACGCAAAGTTGACCTGACTGCTGATTATCAGCGCTTTTGTCACCCGAGAATGCAAACACCCACAAACGTGTAAACGTGAAAGGTATTGTGTGCTCCAGAGGAGCCTTGCGAAACCCGCTGCGAACCGAGGAGTCTCTTTTGTTACGCAGATACCGGTGCGCAGAGGTGAGAAAACCAGGAAGAACTAAGGTTACGCGCGCAGAAAGACAAAAAAAAAAAGAGCATGAAAGAAGTAAACGAAACTCACTGGTGAAAAAAATGGTTCTTTAAATGCTTAACTCTATTTCACTCAAAATTACCCACCGCACATATAAGCGTAACAAAACAGCTCATGCACCTTGCCTTAACGCGAGTCACGCACGAGTTGTTGAAGTTTACTAACGATGTGCACGTTGCCAATGTTTTCTTCCCTCGGAGCTTATGCTTACGGCGTTTCCATCAGATTCATCAAGTACTTTGCTGTGATGCATTCTGTAACAATATTTGTCTCTTCCTGCGAGACAGGTTCCTTGCGCCTAGATGTATATACGCGATAATATAGGCCGCAATGAATACTGAATATTCCGGGTCATCTGGTTCAATGGAAACATACTTTTAACGGCCTCCTGTTATAAATATAGCTCTCTCACATCAGCAGGATTACTTGAGGAAGCGGACGTTAATTGTGTTTATAGTGTATTCTTAATCGCTTCAAAGCACATTTCTCATATGCGGAAATAATTAGGCTTAGCAGTAATGAACCACTCTTCATTTAGTAGACATCTTGTGCTTAGAACCAGTTCCGAGAATTACCATACGTCTTCAAAATCTATGGCGTAATGAAATGTTCCAGCAGTGTGAATATATATATATATATATATATATATATATATATATATATATATAAACTACGACTACCTTTTCGAAACACTTCGTTTGTGGCGTTCAGCCTGGCGGACCAGTCTTAGTCAAAGTAATAGATCAGTAACGCATGCGCGTCTTAAACACACCCTGCAACACTTTCTAACAAATTCTAGAAATGTGTTTAACATTTAAGAGCTCTATTTTAGTAATATATTGCAACAAAAAAGTATTTCAATGGCTTCCCATAGAGGCAGAATTATCTTCAATCAAATATCAACGTTCATCCCCTCCTTGGTGCTTCCGCTCCTCCTTCAACGGCTTCCACTGCCGAAGGTATACGGCAGAGCGGAGCGGTGCCCGCAATGCTCCCCTCTGCCTTTGATCGGGTGTTTATGAATTCTCCTCAGCTAACCTCAGGTGATGTCCCTCAGTTACAGTTGAGTTACTATAGGCTTCATTTGCTCCTACGTTAAACACTATCGTTCTATTTGTGGCGTTCAACCGTGTTAAAAGAAATTGTTTAGGCTTTTCTCTGTGGCCGACTTGCGTAGTGCGCGGCGCCAGTGACTGAACGCGTTAGGCTGCATTGCTTATGCGATGATGGACTTCGCTTTGCAACGACGGCTAAAGCGCTTCATGGCTGATATGGGATTCGACCCATACGTCGACGCACCGCTTGTGGTGGTTCGTGGGCCCAGCGACTCAGATACAGGTAGCAAAGTCATAGACATGACCAACATTTATCAACGACAGATCGCGACAATTACACTTACGATGAGGTAACAAGACACTGAACTATTTCTATAATGGTCAACGCAGTCCACGGCTCACGCGAGTTTTTATAGTGCGTGTCCTCACTGACGATACGATGAGTCTTTATGAGTGTATTCGTAAGATGGTCACTCACAGTACTTCACGATGTCGGAGGCGTCGGCGCTTGTAGACTTGCAGCGCCGTTTGTACGACGAAATCGTACAGGCGGCCAGCGCACGAGCAGATGAACTGCTCGCGCGACAGCACGGCTGGCCCCACGCGGTTAGCAACGCGGCACCGTGGCCACGACCCCAGCAGGCGGTTGTGCCGGACCCTTTCACGTGGCTCGCCCGAACATCGCACTCCCGATCAAAGTCATCTGGTACCACTGGGCTCGAACGCTTGTTCATCGCAGGAACAGCACCGACCCGTTCAGTCTGGTCTGCATCTCAGCTCGGGTCGGAACACAGGTTCACCGCAGGACATGCCAGTCTTGTACCGGCTGGTCTAGTAGCACCGGCTCGGTCCTTGTTGTGCCGCAGGTTGAACCGTACACGCCCTGGCTAGCCTGCCAGCGCTAGCTCAGCCGTTTGCGTTCCGAAGGCCCCAGCTTCCATGCACGTTCGTCTCGAGCCCACGCATTCACTTCTTCGTGGCTTCCGTTGGCTTCTTCCAGCTTGCCATACTAGTTTCCTACTACACCGCTACGCAAACTATCGAGGAAAGGCGATGTTTCCCAGCCTTTCGCTGCTGGAACGCTGGCAGTCCCACGTACACTAACCAGGCTTGCCGAAGCTATGCGTCTTGGGGTAAATGATCCAATGCATCCGTATTGCTATTGTTATGTCTTCCGACATTAACTGTTGTTTAGTAAACTGTTTATTACTTACTTATAAGTAATAAACAGTGTTAAGTAACGTATAAGTAATAAACGCGAGCGGCCGTGCTTCACGTTAACTGGTCATGTAACGTTACATGGCCAGTTAACGTGAAGCGCGGCCGCTCGAGCGCCGAGGAGGAATCACACACAGGGAGCATGGTAGTCACGCGTAGCCAGCTCCGACCCAAATGCGAGTGGCGCTATAGCAGCCGTCCATACATAACAGCTATCGCCGGCTCTACATCCAATAAGTGCACGGCGGCGTCGCAGTTTCCTGTTCATTTTGAGCAACGCGGCTTGTGAACCGCGTTGTAACAAGAGGTCGTTCCTCCGAATCGATGGCTTAGACTGCCTCATCGTCTTCCCTTCCACCGAGCGCCGTTATAGCGCCCGAGCCTTAGTGCACGTCTTCCTCCTCGTGCCACTCGGTCACGCTGCGACTGGTGCATATCTAAAATGAAAGTACATCACTACGTTTCAGTTTTGCCGACGGACCCTTTTCTAGCACAGCAAAATTGTTTCCTTTTCTCTTGTCTGTGCGCGCTTCAAAAGTCAAGGACCTCATACACCAAGTGTTCTCGCCCAGGCGTTTCGGGATGATAAAGGGTCCCTTATAATTTGCGCATAGTTACTTTGACAATGGCTGTGTGCCTCGCTACCTCCGGACCTCGTCTCCGATGTGGTACTGCGGCGCAAAAAAAGGTGGTGGCGGTCGTATAGTACCCCTTTTGCGCCTGTTGCGCGTCAGCAGTTCTCTTGCGTGCCTTGGCGCGGATGTTGCTACAGACTGTATGTCTTGCTGTGGAAGGTCCACAGGAGTGTCCAACATGAGTGTAGCGCCCAGTTTGGGCAATTGACCGTAGACGATTTCATACGGTGACGTCTAAGTCGAGCTTTGCAATGCCGTCATAGTCCGCTTCTCCAGCATTTTCTTTTTGCACTACTGGGTCAATCGAGCTTCTATAGTCTTATTACACCTTTCCATCAGACCATTCGCTTACGGATGGTACATGGACGCGAAGTGTTGTTCAACTCCAGCCTGGCGGAGGTAACTGCGGAGCTCGCGGCTTCGATCGGTGGTCGACCTATCAGGAATTTGTTTCTTCGGGAGGCATGGCCTCCCGATGAAACAAATTCCTGATTCTGCAGAAATTTTACGGTTCTGCAGAAATTTTACGACGTAGCTGGTGCCGACGGATGGCACAAAAGCGACCATTAAGAACTTTAATAACTAATCAATCGCAACCACGATATAATGGTTACCAGCTGTCATAGTTGGCAAAACCCCAATGACGACTACTCCAACAGTAGGAAAAAGTTTTGCAAGAGCTGAAATAGTTGTAAGGAGTCCAGATGTCCACACTGGAATTCGTTTTTGTTGTTGGCGCACCTCTCAGCTTGCGACGCACGAATGAATGCAGCCGTCCATTATCGATCACCATAAGCGCTCTTAACCCTTGCGTAACGTGGCTAGTTGTCCGTTGTGTCCTCCTCCGGATGTGTCGTGGATGACACGTAGAATATTGAAATGCCAGAAGCTGGGAATGCCTAGAAGGTGGTGTTCGCGCTTCTTATCGTTCCAATTATGACGATATACAACGTCCCTTCGCGTAAGACAAATTTAGAATTGCTCCCCGTACTCTTCAGCGAAGGTATCATCGGCGTCAAATGATTGTCGACACGCTGGGCATTCAAAAGTTCTTGCGGTGCAAACCATATCCAGCCTTCTTGGTTCTGCGGCGAGTCTTCATCCCTTGGGTTTCGCGACAGCGCATCAGTGACTTGGTTTATCGCGCCTGCTTGATGCCGAACATCATACAACTAATCTTGCAGACTAATTATGCAGCGAGCGAACTTATGCTTTAAGTATTATGTTGTGAATGAACCACTATATAGCGACATTATATGTCATCGCCGTGTACTTGTGGCTAATTAGTGTCTGAACTTCTCGTCGACACTCCAGACTACGCCCCGACACTCCAGCTCGTTATAATGTTACTGCCGCTCCGCGTCCGAAAGTTTGCGGCTGGTGCCGGCAACTATGTGCTCTCTACCCGTCTGGGTCGCGCTGTACCAAAACTGTCTCAAGACCAGTCTGGCTTGCATCATTGTGAACCTCCGTCGCCTACTCTTCATTGAAGTGACTCAGCAGAAGGCTGTTGGTCAGTTGATGCTGAGGGCCTGGAAAGCTCTATCATGCATTGGTCCCCATACGAAATCCCGTCCTTTCTATCTGTCTGTGAGAGGAGCTACTGTTGACGCGAAGTTCAGGAAAAACTTTGAGCAAGTACAATGCGATTCTCAGAAATGGCTGCAGCGGCATAACAGACCTTGGAGTGGTATATATATAGTTGGCTGTTGCTGCTATTCTTTCTGGAAAGATCTGCACACCGTCCTGCGAAATGGTATAACCCAAATGCAAGATACTGGTCTGACCAAACTGGCATTTTTCGCGATTCAGTCAAAACCCGGGTTCTCTAGTACTGTGTCTAAGCTACTCAGATGTTTTTCTTATTGTGTGCCGAGAACTAGTATGTCGTCGAGGTACACAACACAGATGTGGTCTTTCTGCCTTCCCAGTGCCGTGTCCCTGGCACGTTGAAATGTACTAGGAGCGGTTGGCAACCTAGAATGCATACGGTTGAACTCGTACAAACCAGAAGGTGTAAGAAATGCTGTCTTGTGTTTATCTTGTTGAGCGACGCGGATTTGCCAATAGCCTGCTCGCAAATCTAGACACGGGAAGAATCTTTCATTCCGCATTGTGTCTATGACGATATCGTCAATTCGTAGGAATGCGCATTAGTCAGGTAGAGTGTGCTTGTTCAGGTACTCAGTGTGTGTGCGTGTGCGTGCGTGCGTGCGTGCGTGCGTGCGTGCGTGCGTGCGTGCGTGCGTGCGTATTTTAATACCACGTGTTGAGGAGATCTTGGCGCTTTTTTCATAGCATAAGTATATACTCAATATGGCATACCAAGTCGGCACTTGGAAAAAGAAAGGTAACAACAAAACAGTCAGAGTCGGGTGACGTAAATGCAGTGAAAGAGTTCCGGACACTAATTGGATGAAAATAACATTTTAAGATAAAGACATGTCACATAAATGTAAAAGACACAACTCACAACACACTAGAACAGAACGTCTGCTTACATACAATAAATACAAATCACAGTAGATGTCATATAAGACACCCCATAACGTGAAGTGAGCTGTCATACACTAAATACAGACGCACAGTCAGGTCACAGCAATTTGAATGTTAATGGGTTACCATATAGTTACGAATGGTTACCAGAAATCAGCGTATTCTTGTGCTCTTTTTCTAATGAGGACGAAGCAAATCAACCATTATTTCATTAACATCACTGTTTCACTGCTTTAAGAAAGAGTTGTGGAACTTCCCCTTCACAGACATGGCCTGTAATGGACACTTCCTGTTCTTCATTCTTTTGCAGCCTTGACTCCGACAATCAGCCAAAGGTATATGCCTGCTCATGCGTCAAGGATTTCCTTATTAAGGCCAACCGACTTCCCTATTAAAATTGTTTGTTTTGTTATCTTTTTGTTCTTCTTTATTAACGATTCCCGATTTTATTTCTTGTTATCGCTGTTCATTTCATCTGAACCAACGCATAATTCTGCTTTGTCACATCTCTTACTTTTATGACAGTCGTAGAAATTTGCTTGCTGTTGGTCATTCTAAACAAATCATCTGATACTTGACCAACCTCTTTCAGCGGGTATGAGCTTATAGGATTCTTGACTAACAACAGCCACTTGTCTCGATGGCAGACATGGTGAAAGGAAGGAAATAAAAGGGGAATGTTACGTCAGGTACCCGGCCTTCTCAAGCCAACACACCCGTTAATTCACCCCCTTCGGTTTCTTTTTTTTTTTCTATCAGAAATAGAGTGGCCGCTCTAAAAAAACGGATCGGCCCTGACAACGATAGGACACCCGTTTGCAACGAGGGGCCGTCCGATGACGATCTTCGAGCTTGTCATATGTGCCGCAATGTTAAGAGACGGAACACCAGGACCTCTTGCACTCGAGCACGTTGAATGAAAGCAACCAATGAAATACTGTGACCAACGCCATCATTTTTTATACGTGCGGTCACAGACGGCAATATGAAGAGCCTCAACAGGCAATAAATAGGTTTCAGTACCGCTGGGGAATTGGTGCCAAATGAGATCACCTACATTGAAGTGAATGCCCGTAACAATATCCTGACGTTTGATGTTGAGAACAGAGTTCTTCTCAAATGCTTGTTAACTTGCATTCCAATCGACCAGATGTTCTGGGTGTATTTCTTCTGCCGGCAGACCTGTGCTTGGTTTCTGCGGGTTTGAAATAGCGTTTGAAATAGTTGAATTGTCTGGTCTGAAATAGTGTTGCTCTGTTTCGCGTGCTCTTCTAAGATGTATGAGAACATTTTTTTACAGAGCGCCCACTCCATAACTGCACAATGTAATTCGAAACTTCTTCATCCTTTGCATTTCTGTGGGATGGCGGAAAGGCGGTCACCGTATAGTCGAGCATCACTACAGTCAGCAGCGCCACCGCACACTGCCTATTTCATGCACCGTAGAAACTCTATACGAGCCGTTCTTATACGCCTAGCTGTGTCCTATTTATGTTCTGGACTCATTTTCTAGCTACAATCCCCGGCAGGCGCTTGGAATTCCATCTTGTAAGCGAGATTCACTCCTCGTGTATGTACGGTACACAAAGCCCGCGAAGCCCTTCTCTAGATCGTTAAAACTGCAGCGTCTTTAACGCGTTATGAAAGCCCTGTCTCTGCGTTGTCAAGTCGCGCTCCCTAACGAGATGCTCGCTCGCAGTTAGCCTTCGAGCCGTCATGAGCTGTTGCGTGAGCCAAGAGTAATCGTGGTGACCAAATTACGCGCTAAGTGGACTCTTTGCGCGCGCGACACAATCTCTCCATAAAAGTGCGGCGTCTGCTACGCCGTGTGTACAGGGTACGGACGACACATGCGCGTTCGAAAATGAATGACCCTTCTGAGCTCCCGACGTAACGCGGAAAATGGCCTGTCGTTCAAGCGTGCGTAAAATTTTACATTTCGTCTTCTTCTATTTCAGCTTAGCTATCCGTCACGGGTAAAAACTTGTCACGAAAAAGTGTAGAATGTCGTCCATCTTCCATGCTGCGACTTTGCTAGCCTTTTATGTTTGCTTTTACGTTATTATTTTCTCTACTTGGCTTCCAAGCTGTAAGGAAACATAATTTCCGTCATCGCACACCGCACCAACCGAGCGTCGTAAGCTATCGCCATGGGCAGCTTTGTCGACGGTAGCGAATCACTCACCGCGGTGTGTCATATACTATAGCGTTCGGCTGATAAGCACGAGATGACTGACTCGACGAGACCTGGGGCGGTATTCTGTAAGAGTCTACCTAGTGGACTGTCCATTTCTGCTGTCGCTGATTCGCTGCTGCTTGATGTGCAGGAAGGTGCCAGCCAGTCTCCTTCATGCACGTCAAGCAGCAGCCAATCAGCGACAGCCGAAATGGACAGTTCACTAGGTAGACTCTTACAGAATACCGGCCCTGGTCTCACCTCCATAATTAAACCGTAGAGAAGCGCAAAAGCACATATCTGCTAACATTTAGGAGCATGTCGAAGGAACGCAGGTAGCCTAAATTAATCCGGGCCCTCCGGTATATGCAGTGCGTTCCGTCGTAACCTTTCCGGTCATTTTGCAATGTAAATGCGTTAATAAGGACGGCACCGAAGCCTACTTAATATGCGCTATTAATTCTGGCACTTCCTCATTTCTTTTTGTCGCTTCCTTTAGATGCAAGACAAGTGAAGACACCTTCACACCTCTGCTGAGTGCAAGATAACGTTACACCACCATTAAGCGAAATAGGAGCGCTCACCGCAGGAGGAGTAAAGGGGGGATGGTGCGCAACGTTTCACGATAGCTGACTCTTCAGTGCGCAGCACGGACCGCTGAAGCAGAAAGTTTGCGATTCATCCCCCAAGCCCCTCCCCCACGCCGCAGCTAACAAAATATCCTTTACAAGTATTCCCCTCGCCTCAGGGCCAACACCATGGTCCCAGTCACGCCTCGGGTCTCGAAAGCCTGACGCGCCGCTCGGTTGGCTTAGATATAATGGGCCGCGTGCGGCGCCCTTAAAGGCGAGTCAACGTTGCGTGCTCGGGTTCCCCAATCGATGGCGGGGCCTGTTCGGTGCGCCAAGCGTGCCTCCGATGTGGTCACGTACGGGCATTAGCAGTGATTAAGCGATTACGCCACTATTCACGCCAGGGCGGTGCGAGAACTCCAGTTCCGTGCCACGAGGGGGAGGGGGGGGGGGGAAGTGCCGACTCATCTCGGAGGTGCCTGAGGCCGGGCCGTTTAATCCGCCGCTTACTTACGCGGCCGCTGCTTGCGTACACCCCACGCACCGGACGCGGTCACGTCCGCCGAGTAAAAACTCGGCCATTCTTGTTTCCGCCATCACGATGGGGAAGTGAGCTGTGCAGGGCTCAGAACTATCAACAACAACGGGGCGTCTTTTTTTGTCACAGTAGAAGGTTCTTGCAATGTCTCAACGCGCTATTTGCTACCACAATGCGTGACCCAAAGTGGCATCGTGTCCAAGCGTCTGGTCAGCTCCACGTTAGCAGATAGAAATACCGGCATGGGCCTGCATGCTTAAGCATTTCAGTTTTTATCTCTTTGTACTACTTTTCTCACATCTGAAGCTGCCGGATTCTCTCCTGGCGTTGCGTTATTCACCGTCCTACACAGTACAGCATGGAAAGCAGCGTTTCACAAGTGTTAACAGCAAGCGTTTGTTTGGAAGGTGGACCACTGATCTGTACTAGGCCCCCTAAAGTAGAGATCAGTAAGGCGGACCACATCCGCGACATTTGCGATCTGTACTGATTGCTTCAACCACAGGCGTTCGTTGCAAGTCAGTCATTTCGTTTACAGCAGCTAGCGGAGATCATCTACGACAACTTCAGCCCAATACACTAGGGCAGGCCGCGGACGTCGCGCTAAAATTCACGCAGCTTTAGAGGCATTATACATTTCACAGGCCGTAGTCTGGCATGCGGTGCTTGCCATGGGTACCTGTGCGAGTGCAGGTGTCGTTAAATACGTGAATTCGTCAAGCCGGTTGTTCGATAATTAGAGGTAATCTGATTGATTGATTGATTGATTGATTGATTGATTGATTGATTGATTGATTGATTGATTGATTGATTGATTGATTGATTGGGGGCGACGAGTGACAGTACGGGCCCGCAGGTCTCGACAGACCTTCCAAGAGCACAGGCAAAACAGGTCAGTGATGTTTCTGACTTTATTTTAATCTGCCGAACGCTAGCCGGTGCTCGCGCGTGCCGAGCGCAGCACTCGCGCTCGTGAGGATGCGAGCGCCTGCTATTGTATTCATACGACGCCAATGCTGCTGGCACTACACATTGATTATTTTTAACGTCCCACAGCATCGCAGGAACTAAAAGAGGCGCAGTTGTGGAGGGCTCCAGGTTAAGTTTGACCACCTGAACTTCTTTACGTGGCCCAGAAGCACACTACACGAGTGCATTTGCACTCCACCCCCTTCTATATGTGGGCACTGCAACCGGCAATGGAACCCGCAATTCATTCTCGGCCGCAGAACCCTATAGGCAATGAGGCACCGCCAGAGTGAGAGGCCTTATCGATAACAAGGCTGCTCCAATGATTGCGTTCATTTTAGAAGCGATAGTTAATATAAAACTTCCAACAATATTCGTTTTTGGAAGCTACTAATTTACCGGGAATAGTAGCAAATGAATTCAAAGAAGAGTGTGTCAACCAACCTTTTTATGTCTTATTGAAGCACATACATTTCACGAAAACTCACCAGAAGAGTAAGACCTTCAAGAAATCTTTGCAGGTAGTATTCGTTTTGAGCACAGATTTACAATGTGAACATCCAATAGTATGTTTTCAGTCACGTATAAAGTGAAATTTGTGGCGATAAGTAAATAATAAGTGAATTGTTTTCAGCCAGGCAACCTTCAAACAATTTCACGTAGGGAATTTGCTAATGATATTTTTTAAGGAGTAGAAATGGACTGCCTCTACTTAGCAAATTACATTCTTTGACGAGCTCTGACGTATTTAGTAGTTCAAAACGAGCCCAAATTAACGGGGATGACAGAAGACACGGGACAGGCGCTCTCGTTCTGTTCATATTTATGTAATTGTATGACATGTTTTTGCTCCACAATTGTTATCTGTATAGCGCCCCCCTCACGCCATACTCCTTCAGGAGCCCGAGAGCTATATGAAATAAATAAATTAATTAATTAATAAACCAAACCTTTATTGGAAAACATACGTCAATATACATAACGAATGACCCAGCTAACTTAGCCAAGCTTTTGCACTATAGAAGGACGCAGGTAAAAGCCTATCGTTTCACCCTTTATGGAGCAAATGACAGAATTTCTTATATTTTTTTCAAAGTGCATTATTAGTCAAGCATAGTGAACCAACTTCCCAAGTTTTTAGGGCAATGAGTTTGATGATTGTGTTGTATAAAGCGTTCTAGGAAGCGCCTGACTCAGCACTTTTCAACATCCTAACCCGTGTTACGAAGTAATGTTTCCCCGTGCACTAAAGAAAGCCCGCAAGACATGAAGAAAAAAAAAGTGCTCACCCTTGTGCCATGCCGCGCATGACTCGACACTGCGTTTAACCTGATGGACTGCCATGCATGTTTGTGTGCTCGCGAGCTTAACAAGATATATAGCTGCAATACGAAAACTTTTCTTGTGTCGCTTATAATTCCGGCCGCGGCGGCCGCATTTTGATGGGCGCGAAGTGCAAAAACGCAGTGTCCCGTGAATTGGGGTCACGTTAAAGATCCCCTGAGAGCCCACTATAGGAGATCCCCTGAGAGCCCACGATCCGGAGAGCCCCACTATACGGCGTGCCTCATAATCAAATCGTGGTTTTTAGACGTAAAACCTCAGAATTCATTCATTTATTCGTGTCGTTTATAGTCTCCTTCAATTTAAATTAGTTTTCAAATTCTGAGTTGCCAGTGTAGTAATCTTTTTCAACATTGCTTGTCTTGCGACACCCAAGCCGTAAACTTTTATGCCCCAAGCCAAACTGCAGTTCAGGTGTCACAGCCGGCAAGCGCTGGCCACAGTGGAAAGCTTTAGGTACACCAGATTGTCGACAACCTTTTGCTCGAACCGAGGAATCGTTCAACCAGCCTGATTGAAACTGCGCGCACATTACACGCCACTCGCCATGATTGTGTTGTCACTCATCAGCCGCTGGTCGATAAAAAATTAGGCTGATGTCTTGCGCCGACTTTGTGTCGGATATATATGCTTGGCACGCGGTAGCCTTACTTTTTTAAAAATATATTGACGCTTTCTTTAGTTTACGTCATGCAAAAATTATTGCAAATTCAATTATATGGTGTTGATTCAATTTTGTTTGATGTCGGCATATGTAGGCACCATGAAATATGTCGGCACCAATGTCGGCACCAATGAAATACTACAACCCACCACCAACCTAACATTGTCAGCCTTAAAACAATCGAAACCCGCCATCATATTTCATTTTATTGGGTATCTCGAGCACTTACTTTTAAGGAAGTGTAAGGGTCAGAGAAAAAAGAAACGCTGATCATTAACTGATTTTAGTTCGAAAAGTTAGACTATGTGACCACAGGTAAAAGTGTCATCAAAGCACATGCCTGTCACTAGTCATCCCGTATGCGTAGCACTTGTCTTCTAACAGGGGCAGTCGAACTCTGTACATTATAGTGCGAAACATGGGGTGTTCACATAAGCTACTAGCCTACTTAATGCAATTTACCTCGTGTAACAGTCTACGTTAAATATGACACTGGGTTTTCTTGCGGGATTTTTTTTTATTCCTCTTTGAAAGTCCTGACTAAAGAAGTATGTCCACTTTCCCAAGCCAAATTGGCCATATTAACGAAAGCGACCCAAAGCCGACAGTGTTTGCTCCGTGGCTGCATACGCGATATTGTGCATTCGGCCAGACGGCCATCGATCTCTATCACTTACTTACACATGACCGATTCCTATCTTTCACGACCATGCAAAAATTCTGCCCCACCCGTGTTCATACGCATTGCATGCTGCATGACGAATGCAAAGCAGAATTGTCCATTTATTTTTAGAATGCTTTTACTGACTCGCCCAACAAGATCCTACGACATACAGCGGCGACTAAAGCCCCTCCAGTCGGTGTACCTCCTGAAAGCCCAAAAGCGTCATGCATTCAAGCCCTGGTGAGTCCATGCACATGCGATTACGGAGGACAAGAAGCGGATATTGTTTTTTTTAACACGAAAGTGTTTTATGCCGGGGTCCACCAAGACTTCACTGACGTATTTCCGTCACGGAAATACGTTATAGAACATAATACAAAGAAAGAAACCAGAAGAAAAAGTTCCACAAACATGCAAAATTTGGAAATCGAACCCACGCCCTTTCGGTCCGCGACGATAGATCACCGAGCGTTTAACCCATTGCGCCACAAACGCATTTGCAGAGAGCTACACAGACGCGCCTTATATATCTAACACTCCTCCGTGTACCCGCGCTCTTGCTCGGGGCGGTGCCGCCGCCTACGAGCAGAAAAGAGAAGTACTGCATTATGACACTAACGCGCACCGACAGTGAACGCTTCGGTGGTCTCAGCACTACGACGCCTCGATGCCAGCATTCGAAGGGACGCTGGCATCAAGAAGCACTACCAACGCCACCTAGGTGGCGTTCACCGTACTCAGCACAGCGGAGCGTGGCCTCCGCAATTAGCTCTGAAAATGTTTCTGAAGTTGATCGCGGAGGCTGCAATTACGACGCGCTGTACGCGCTGATTTGACTCGGTGACGATTCAGTTACGTGCTTTGTCTTGCGCGTTGTATTAGTGTGTCAGTTACGTGCTTCGTCTTTCGCGTTGTGCTAGCGTGTGCAGCGTAGTGCAGCTTCCATATGCACGACGGTTGCTCATGGTCATCGACGTTGGTAGTCGTGATGGAGGAGACGTGCCACCAGGCGTCAGCGTGGGTGCATCAACGCCTAAGGGCGCTTTAGCCACAAAACACCAATAGACATTATATATCAATGTGCAATAAACATTACACTACTTCTGTGAAGACACGTTTCACTTTCGTGTTCTATACCGATTCCTATATAAGAGGGATCAACCACATTTTTTCTTTTTTTCTTCTTTTTATTTTTTTATTTTTGTATCTTTTTTTCACGCCCGCATGAAACTTTATGCCCCAGTCCGATGAGGACGCAGGCGTAATATAACCATGTAACATGTTTTTTTTTTTTCGCCAAAATTTTACTTCACATGACATTTTTCCGTGACATTTTTACGAATGGGTACTTTCGCGGGTAGCTTCTGTCGAATGCCAAAATAAAATAAATATTCAAGCCATGTCAGCATGTGCGCAGCTAAGGATAAAGTAACAAATGGGGTGACGTGGGCGCGTGTGTTTGAGAGCGAGACAGCGACGGTGTGAAGAATAGAAAACAGACGAGCGTGATTGTGTGGCTCAACTCCCAATGGCGTCTACTGTAGACTCTGTACAGCCGGTGCTTACTAAGGCGAAATCAGTTGAAGAGGAAGGGGGAGGGAATCTCCAGTGTAAGTGTAGGGAGAGCGTAAGAGGAGGATGGGCAAACGCAGCTCGATCGCGGCGTTCTTGACTGACCCTTTTTGCTCACCCGAAAAAGGAGCACAGGAATTCAAACGGCGGCGGGCGGAGGTGGAAAGCACAGCTATGGGAGTCTCTAAGCGAAGCGTGGTGGGTTGGAATTGAAAAACGAATTGCGGGAGCCGGCCGACGACGACAGGAAAAAAAATTGTAAAGTCCGAGGGCAAAAGCGAAAGAAGGCGTGAGTAGAGATGAACCCAGAGCGTCATCGGTACAACAAAGCGAGGTATAATCGTTAAGTTTAGCATGCTCATGCTCAGGCTGTCGCGCACAGTTCAGCCACTCTATTTTACAATGCAGACGCCCACGTTTTCTCCCCATTCTGACGCATCTGACCGTGACATCAACGACAACAGAAAACCGCTGAGATGCTGACCGAAAGAGTGCAATTGAAGATGGCAAACAAGGAACCCTATCGATTCCACAAAGTTTGCACGGCGAGAGCCCGCACAATGACCATCTAGCCTTTTGATGCAATAACGAAAAGTAATGCAAAAGTTCTGCTCTTGAGAGTCCCCTACTGTAGTTGTGCACGCGTGCGCTCGGGTTGGCTATAAGACTGCACCCGGCCCGGTCCGGGGACCAGGCAGCCCGACTTCATATTGACTCGGTCCCGGGCCGCTGTATGTTTCCTTCGAGCAGAGCCCACGTGCAGAGCCCTACTTTAGCCCGGGGCACGGACGCTGTGCCACGATTGTCAGAAAGGCGAGTTTTGTGGATATATGTCAGCGAAATGACCGACCCTGCGCTGCGTTTAATTTGTTATGAGTGTAAGCAACGAACGAAACTTCAGGTCTGCGAAATTTACAACGTAGCAGCTTCGTACTTTTTCGAAGCCAGAATAATTGGTAAGTAAAATGTGAATTAGTACGAAAAGAGTTTTAATGCGAAAGCATTATGCAGGAAGGCCGCGGGACCTCAGCGATATATGAACCTGAAATCGCCCCTTCCGGAGGAGTGCAAAAAAGGTAAAGCGGAGAGACGAGGGGTGCGGAGGAATTGCGAGAGGACGTGGGAGCCGGTTGGATTGGTGTGCTTAAGAAAGGGTGAGGAAAAGCATTGAGAGGGAGCAAGGGCCAGCTTGAGGAAGGAGGAGAGGCAGTAGAAACCAACCAGGCGCACGGGAACGCCCAAATTGCTTGGTGCGAGCCTCTCGCTCAACTGCGCGTTTGCAGGCGCTGAAAGCCGAAGTGTCGGCCTTTAGAAAACGAGAACACTGTTGAGCGCGGGTTCCTGCATCTTAGTGGGTAAGCACAGTACACTTCACAGCGAGTTTTAAGAAAACGGGATGGCATTGGGATGTAGTCAGGATGTATGGGCTTTAACATTGTCGTAATGAGTAGAGGAAATGAGGCAGAAGAAATAAGAAAGATAGTCAGTACATCGCAGCCCACAAGCTTGGTGGCGTCTGAGGAAGAAGTCGATAGACACCGTTGCAATGCTGGAGCCGCACGAAGGGGTCGCCCTGCTGACACACCCGAGCGAAGTGCTGCGCGTTCTCAAGCGGTAACAGTTTCGAAGCATAGGCACCTGAAGAACGAGAGTGCTGACGAACGCGCGTCAAGTCTTAGCAGGCGTACAGCACAGTGAATGAAACATTGCGTATACTTCACAAAATGTATCTGCGTGTGTACCGGAGCTTGTCTGATGTGGAATTTTAGCGGGTGGCATGCATACGCTCTATCGGTGGTCACTCATTATGGCACTTAGGAATGAGCTATAATGTGTAGACATACATAGCATAGATAATTACCAGCCCAGACAAGATTTTACAGTCAAACGTCTTTATAACAACGTGCTCAGGGCAACCAAAGTTGTTCGTTATACAGGTCACTTAGTTGTAAAGGTGGTGGACCGTACCGCTCACACTAGAGCCAATACCACCTAGATAGCACAAGGCCTGTTCACTCTGATCCATGACGTCATGCTACCTGGCCCGAAATTTCCATTGTCAAGGCTTGCGTGACGAAAGCGGTGACGTCAGAATCGCTCTTGCTTACTCGGGAGCATACCCATTAGATTCTATGACAGTCGGGCCTGGTAGTTTGACGTCATGGATCGGAGTGAACAGGCCTTGTGCTATCTAGGTGGTGTTGCTAGAGCAGGCTAAGCACGTTAAACAAAATAAAACCTTTATTTAACATGAATTCAAGCGAGACTTAATGAAATAGGTCGCTAAATTTGGTGCACAGTTTTTCTTACAGAATGTGCGACAGCAGCGAAGTTTATTGCACCGAGGTTCCCAGCATGCTCCGCAGAAAAACACAGGAGCTACTCTAAATAGAGCTGCAGATAGTCCAATGCCGCTATCGTCTCTCTTGCCATTGAAATACTTGGTTCGTTTACAGGATCTTCATTACTGTTGCCTTCGTTGATATTCGCGTAGTTTCCTCCCTATCTGGCTTTGAAGAGTTCGTCGGTTGTCAGTTGCGATGACATCATCACGTCGTCATCAACTGCGACGTAATCGCCAGTCGTCACACCCGCTGATGCGCTACAACAATCATCGTACGAGTTGATCGACTGTTAGAGCAGTGCAGCAGGACATTGGCACACATAACTGTGTCGGTAGTGTTGTCATTATCGGTAGTGCAGAGCGCACTTTGGTGACGTCTGCGAAAGGCAGTGGCCGCACCGCCACGTGGCGTTCGTTGTAAAGCAACACATCAGTGGTCGGAGGCGCCTGAATTTATTCGTTGTACACGCAAATTAGTTGTAGAGATCTTCGCTTTAGAGGCCTTCACAACACATATGAATACATATGAATTCAGCCCGAACATAATGCAGGTCTTTTCCCTGTAGAGGTGTTCGTTGCGAAGGCGTTCGTAGCAAAGGCGTTCGACGGTAAAACATAAATGAATAACATATAGATATACACCAAGAGGGACGCCACTTATGTTTGCTCAAGTGCATAGCATGAGGAGCCCCGTAATTTTTTCGTCAACGCAGCAAAGACTTATCGTTGGGCCGGGCCGGGCTCGGGCCATAGGCTATTTGTATGCCGGGCTCAATCGGATGGCCCCATTGTGCAACGTCGAGCTTGGCCATGTCTTTTCTCGTAAGGGGTGGGCTCGGGCCAGGCTTGGACTAGGAAGTACGGTCAGTGCACAGCTCCACAGTTCCTGCTGGCCTCGCTCAGCCTCTCTCCTTTGCTTCGCTTTCTCAAGCAGCATGCTGCTGTTACTAGCATGCCGCCTTCTCAAGCCTAGAAGAAGAACATCGAAAATATTGAAAGACATCAATAGCCGGCGGACGGTCTGCCGACGGCTCTACCGGGAGTGCCGTCATCGCAAAACAGCCACATGATTTTGTTGTTCCGCTGCTACGACACGATGGCCTTATCGAAGCTCCTAGCTAAAATACGTCCCATCTTTTCCGTTACTCCGACCTCGCACGCACCGCCCTTGTGAAAATCATTCATGACATTCAATTTCACTTCAACAGAAAGTCTATAAAATGCCAGGCAATTTCAAAAGAAACGCAACAGAACTTCTACGACGCGGCTGCCATATGGAACTTAATGCAGCTGGTATCGATATGTGCTGCTCGGCTTTATTATGTTGTATTACTGTGCAGAAGAATGTTTCGCATATTCGGTACAGAAAATCTACACGAAATACTTTTTCCCCCAAGTTTTCTAAATATCTCAGAAACTTGTGCGCTCTATAAACACTAGCACCAGCTCCAGAATGACACGTTTCTTTGCATCTATACATCCACACGTATAACCAGCGCTCGTTGTTCTCGTGTCAAATGGTGGAAAGAGTGCCGCTTCGACGTGAAATACTGTCTAGACGTAGCACAACGCATAGCTTTATACAAAACGTCGCATCACACTGAGATGCGCCGGTATGAGCGGCTGCAGGCCCCTTCGACAATGGCGACCAGGAGTTTGTTGTACGGGCGATACAGCTACCAATTTTGGCGCCGTAGTTCTCCTTGATCGTACTTTTCTTCCTTTATATACTGTATGCTTTTCTATAAAGTATTGTTACATGAATAATCTGCATGTATGAGCGTTCATTTAGAGGGACGTTAATGAACCACAGGTGAGGTGGTCAAAATTAACCATGAGTCGCCCACTATACGGCGTGCCTCGTAATCTGGTCGTGGTTCTGGCACGTTAAATTCGAGCATTTAATTATTTAAATTTATGTACCTTGCCGAGTGTATTACTGGCGTCGCACGTGCCACACTTGTACCCAATAAAACGCTCCATTCACGACAGGAATGCAATAGCAGGGAAAAGCGAAGATGTCTGCGATAGGAGTTGCAGGGCTCCTTGAGTTGGCGACTGAAGCAAAACGAAATCCCAGTGCGCACGTGGCTCGCAATTCAATAACCCCCTCTGGTGTCGTGACGCACGTTATCGTTGTTTTCTTTTACTTTATTTCGTCGCGTCCATCTTTCTCTTTTTCTTTTCCTCGAGAAAACAAGATCTACATTGCCAAAATCCGCAATTGAGTTTTTTTTTCTGTTTATTATTTTTTTTACAGATTACAAAATTAGGAAAGCTAATGAAAAAGTAACATACGGTCGGCCATAATTCACGACAGCCACCGTCAGCGCTTCCACGTGTGGGCAGAGAGCAGCGAAAGAAGTGTGCTCGGCGCGCGCAACTCGTAATCGCCGGCATGCGTGAGGCAAGCGAAAGCCTGTCGCGGAGCGTTCAATATAGCGTCGCGAAGACAGGGCTCCGCCACGCGATCATTTGTCATGCAGAAATCCGGGCTTAAAATGTCTGCCTTTCAAAGCAGGAAGAAAAGGGGGCGGGCGGAAGAGCAAACGTACATAGAAATCGAGCTCGGAGCGCTGCGCGTCCATCTGTCATATTTGCGCGCCGTGTGAACAAGGAACCCGTTACTGTCGCGCTAGCTGGTGCGAAGCAACACGCCCGACGCCAACAGAAGGAGCAACTCCGTGTGACAAGCACAGACATTTTTGCCGACTCTATGAAGGAACAGAGTCTGGTTCACCAAGTCGGACTCTTGAGCGTGCGCGAGCTGTTGCCCGTCGCCTTTTTACCGTCATTCACGAATGTGAAGCGGCGGATGACGTCCGGAGACGTCAAGGGGCGAATGCACTAAAAACTGCTCGCGATGCTAAGCTGGGGAACTTTAGCGGTCTTGTCTGGCGCGACAGTAAAAGGTGTTTCACGTGGCACTCCTGCTTACAGACTAAATTTGGAGTAGTGAACCACAGAAACCGCGGAAAGCCGGCAGCCTTACAGTTTGTGAAGACTAAAACTGCCTCCGAAAACTCCGGCAAACCTACAACTCATCTCCTGCCAACGGCTGTCACCGCAAGGCTGACACATCAAAACTCTGCCTCAAATGACATGTCACCACACTAGGCTTTGTCTTCGCTTTGGCTTCCCACTGATACCGAAAGGCGCAGATCCTGCTCTGCGACGCATCGACACATCACGCCTTTTGCCACATTCGTAGGGCGTGCTTGTGCACCTATAGGGGGTCCCACCGAATATGCAGCTTTGGACAGCCTAGTTGAGCCTGCAGTGTTCAGGGCCGGTATTTTGTAGCGATGCGTTATGCCTTATTCTATACGAGTCTTACCATCCACCGCTCACGGTCTGCTGATCCCGTTGATAACGTGTGCGGACCGTCGCTCTGACCACTGAGCAAGCGCGATAATCGCGATAAGCGCGAAAGGGCATTAGCATCAGAAAGGCATCGCTACAAAATACCGGCCCAGGGCCGGTATTTTGTAGCGATGCCTTTAAAGTAATAATGCCTTTTCGCTCTTATCGCGCTTTGTCAGTGGTCAGAGCGACGGTCCGCTCGCGTTATCAACGGGATCAGCCGGCCGTGAGCGGTGGATGATAAGACTATTCCAAAATAAGTCATAAGGCATCGCTACAAAATCGCGGCCCTGTTCACGCTTTACTGTGGTCGGGCGCGTTGACCTTTGTATATGCATTGTCAGCCGGACGCCGAACAAATTTCGAACAGCAGTATCTCGCAGGCACACAGACTGTGGTGCGCCATTCCCACTCACATATGACGTTCACATCGGCTGTCCCCACTTGTTGAGCTGCCGTCCACGGCACCATTCTCAAATAACATCCAGGTTTCATAAACGTGGTTCCGTGTGTATACTGTCTCAGTACCGAAAACAAAGTGTGTTATCGCTCTCCCACTTACCCATCCTCGTTTATTAATGAATTACACGACGCCGTTAATCTCATTCGTATATATATGCGTTTCCCATCATCGCCTCTTTTTTTGATGGGAGACTTTAATTTTCCGAATATTATATGGGCCTCTGGGCCACCGCACCTGTCACCGCCCTCTGTCCAGGCTCAGAAATTTTTGGACATGTGTTCTTTATTCTCACTAACCCAGCTTATAACAGATGCAATGAGAGTATCCCTGAACGGTGCAAATACCCTTGATTTATTATTCACAACTAATCCAGAATTTGTATCCGACACTGTTCATTTACCAGGAATCAGTGATCACGTTCTTATTGATTCCCACTTAAAGACACCACATCCTAAAACTGAGAAGGTAAGCAAAATGATACTAGACTACAACAGAGATAACTTTCAGGCTATTAATAGTGATCTAGCCACGTTTCTCGACTTCTTCTTGGAAGGTTTCGATAACCGATCTGTTGAAGCTAACTGGGATCTTTTTAAAAACAAAGTGCACCAACTTACAGGTAAATACATCCCAAAGCGGAGCATCGCCACTAACCCACGTGCCCCTTGGTATAATCCTAACCTTAAGCGTTTATCGAACAGGAAGAAACGTTTTTATCGCTTAGCTAAACACTCAAACATTAACTCCAGGTGGGCAGCCTATCAGTTAGCCTCAGAGGCTTATGTACAAGCGCTCAAATCCGCTAAGATTACCTTCATGACAACAACTCTGCCATCTCTGCTGAAGGACAACGTTGGAAAGTTTTGGAGTCTCATAAATCCAGCACACGACTCATTCATAGCGCTTGAAAACCTTAACGGTGATAGCATACCTAACAACATATGTGCTACAACATTAAATGACGTGTTTGTTCAAAACTTTTGCCCTGTTTCAAACGTGCAGCTGCCAAATATGTATCACGTTGATTTTTCATTTGTGTATCCCGTTTTTGTTGATGTATCAGGTGTAGCTAAACTAATTGATTCACTCAAAAAAAGTGCATCTCCTGGTTATGATTGTATATGTGCTAAATTTTTGAAAAGTACTTCAGCCTATAGTTCTATTATACTAACCAAGATTTTCCAGCAATCTCTTGACACATCTAGCCTTCCTACAGATTGGAAGATTGGGAAGGTGGTTCCGCTCCACAAGTCCGGCAGTAAAACTTCACCACTTAATTACCGCCCCATTTCACTTACTAGCACATGCTGCAAACTACTTGAGCATGTAATATTTAAGTCATTAGTTAGTTTTCTCGAAGATAATGCATTCTTCTCGTCTTCACAACATGGTTTTCGTAAATCATACTCATGTGAAACTCAGCTCTTGTCTTTCACTCATAAATTGCACCATATTCTTGATGAATCATCCTTCACTGACTGCATATTCTTGTACTTCTCGAAGGCATTCGACAAAGTGTGTCATCAGCTACTACTTCACAAGCTAAGTTTTCTTAACCTTGATCCTAACCTTTTTAAGTGGATTGAATCATTTCTTCTTAACCGATTACAATTTGTTAGTGCTAATGGTCATAACTCATCGTTTACTGACGTACATTCTGGCGTTCCTCAGGGGTCCGTCCTTGGACCCCTTCTGTTCTTAATTTACATTAATGATCTGCCTTCCGTTGTTTCCTCTGACATCTTTCTTTTCACTTACGATTGTGTAATCTTTCGCGAAATTAATACTGATAGGGATGTTAAAACTCTTCAATCAGTCATCGTGGCTATATCCAATTGGTGTAAAACATGGCGAATGGAACTAAATGTCAAAAATGCAAGGTTATGCGTGTCGCCCGAAACACTAACACTCCTCCTATTTATCTTTTGAACAGTATTCCATTAGAATCCGTTTCATCTTACAAATACCTAGGTGTTCATATATCATGTAATTTAAATTAGACAGTGCACACAGAATACATTATTAACAACGCTAACCATATGCTAGGATACTTACGTCGCAACTTTTCCACCGTTCCCTTCTTCAGTTTAACTAATACTTTACAAAACTTTAATACGACCTAAGCTTGAATATGCTGCTTCTGTATGGGATCCAATGCATGTAAAATTAATCACTGCCTGAAACTTGTTCAGAATAACTCGACTCGTTTCATTCTCTCCAACTACAATCGCACTGCTAGCATGACAGCCATGAAAGCCAGCCTCTCGCTTCCGTCTCTAGCAGCCCGTCGTAGAGTTAGCCGCTTGAATTTATTCCATAACATATACTACCACACCTTTCTTCACGACATACTTATTCTATCACCGCAATATATGTCCCATCGCATTGATCATCGCTACAAGGTCATTGATCATTTTCTGAGTCCTTCCTTCCGCGCACAGCAATCGAGTGGAACCACCTTCCTGCTGACATTGTATCAATCATTGATAACGAACGTTTTCGCGAAGCACTAATAACCATTACTTAAGTACATGCCTGTTCGAAATTGTTATTATTACTCACTGTATCTTGCTGTTGTATTTGTTTGACTTTCCCCACTCCCCTCTGTAATGCCTTTGGCCTTGAGGGTAAATATATAAATAAATAAAAAATTTCTTTCTTGGCGAGCTTCCATTCAGAGGCTTCACCACCAGTTATGCAGAAAAACAATTTCATGGCCAGGCAAAGCTATCCATTTATTAAAACAGGTGCGTCAGGGCACGACCAAGATCTCACGTTGAAAGCATGGGGCCTTTTCTAGCTTAGATTCAACTTTTGCATTGTCTTACTGCATAGGAACTCGTGGACTCGTTTCGAGCTTCCACAGTGTAGAATAAATGTATCCGAGCGATCAGAGCTTCTTTCAAGACATTTCCCAACGTGCACGCCATCTTGAGAATGTCCTCATTTTGCGCTTCCCTCAACCCTCCTTCTTCACTCTGAGTTATCATTTATTTATGGCCTTCTAGCTCTTTATATTTTTCTTCGCGTACGTTCATTGTGTGAAGCCTCCCATCTGTTCCTCTTTACTTTTAATCTTCCCCCTTAATTCTACCTGTTTAATGTACCGTCCAACCCGTGCGAGCACTTGGATATGTACTCATATTTTGTTGCCATCTTCCACGACTCTCTTCATTTTTTTTTTCTTAGAACGTCTTTAACTTTTCGAAAGCGGGCAGCTGTAATTATGAGGTTCAAAATGCCGGTACCAAATCAGAAAGTATAAAACATACATCCCACTGGAGCCCCGCATAAGCCCCCACAGACAAATACAAAGAGAGAAGATATAGAGGGACAGCGACGAGGGACAGCAAAGGACAGCCCAACCTGTGGAAAAAGAAAAAAAAAGGACGATGTACGATCACATTTGGTTGTCATGCTGCCCAAACAGTGAAACTGCTCCTTTACGCGGCGACGACGACCTCTCGGCTGCGACATGGTCGCGGCGACACCATGATGTTATATCGTGTGCACTTGAGGTTTGAAGCTCTTCTACGATCGCACGTGATACGGGAGAAGGAACGCCGTCTGAGGGCCTGAGGACATTATTAGGGGCTGTCGTATCACTTCGCCTCCCGTACTCAACCGAGTCCTCCGCAGTAGTTTCTGCTGTCCACCGTTTCCACCCTTGACAACCATAATGCAGTCAAAAACTGGCGACAGATCATAAAGAAAACTTTCAGCGAAGCCGCACACGATGACCCCATTGTTTTCTTCCTATAGCGCTTCGACGTTGCTGCAGCCAAAACATTCACCCCAAGCACGCGTTTCTATGTATACTCTCGCTTTATAATTGAACTTCTTGGTGCACAGTAGCACTTAAAAGTTAACTTTTTGTTTCAATAAGCTAATATATGTCTTACCGTATAACATTTCAATGTGACGGGGCCCTCAGCAAGGATCAGTACCCTCTGCACTATACATATACTAAGGCTGTGTTTTCAATTTACGATGACGTGCTTCCCCGATTATGTATGTAGTCTTTGGTTTTATTGCGATAGAAATTATATGGACACCCCAAGCGCATTTCTGCCGTCGGCGTCGCCGTCGTCACCGCCGTGATGTTCAGTATAAAGTCCAAACACGATAACAACGTCACCGCACGCCGTACGCTGTATGTGCGAGAGAAAGCTTGCGAGGGTCAGTCGACGATCGAGGCCCAATCTCGCCCGCGCGAGGGAGGAAGGCGGGTGGAAGCGCTCCGTCTTCTGTCGCGCGCGATGCGCGGGGGGAGGCGAGGGAGGGGGGGGGGGTGCTTCTACACCCGCGGCTGCTGCTTACGGCGCGGCCACGTGGGCGCCGTATCTTGAAAGCGATCTGCGATGTGGAGAAAGTGCGCGCCCGCGCGAGTCTCATCTTCAAAGTAGTCTGCGACGTGGAAAAAGTACGCCGATTGCCGGTAGCTTCGTATGCGCTGTGCCTTCGACGTTTAGTTCGCATTGAAGCGAGAGGCAGCACGAAGGTCAATTAGCTCGCTGCTGCTGTCGCGCTTCCTCACTTCAGCGTTTGGACAGCGAGTTTCCGCGGTCATCGAGCGAGATGTGTTTATACGGTCGATAAAACTACTATCCCTACTTCGTATAGCTGTCTACTAATGATAATCTATACTTCGCCTTTCAGGCGAAACTGCGACTTTTTTCACTCTTACGGCAGAAAGGTATTTTTCAGGCGTACTACTGGGCTTTCTATTCAGGAAAATACAGTATACCATAGACTTGCTTGTGTTCAGTCCCTTAGATTGCGTGTGGATATGTTGTCATAAGGTCAGATGGAAGCAGAGAGTAGTACTTCATCAGGACTGTTTTTCTCTAAGTGAGCTGCAGATGCTACAACTCCTGACCTTATTGCAGCCAGAAACTTCAGGCTACTCTCAGTGTCGGTGTGTACAAGTGAAACGAAGATGTCACGAGCTCAGCAAGCACGAAAACAAGGATAAAAGTGTGTTCCGGAGCAAAAATACCATGCACATGTCAGCCTGGACTGTATCTGGGGAAATCATTCGGCACAGCGGCAAAAAGTGCGCCCAGGGCCGCATCCGTAGGAATCTCGTGCAGCTCAGCTGCAGCAATCATTTGTAGCAGGAGAGTCTTCCCGTCGAATGTAATAAAATTTAACGCTGTGGAAAGAAGATGGTGCGATCGATAAGTGCGTGAGCGATGCTCGTAAAATAGGATGGAGAAGTGCAACAAGAAAATGAAATGACCCAGGGACGGCAATCCTGCTTTGTTTGGAAACAACAGATAAGGATAACCGAGTTACCACACGTAGTGCACTCCTCTCCATCCAGCCTCCCTGTTTTCTTCAGTACCGCGAAGCAGCGTTTTCACCCGCGTCCGTTCTTGGAGACTTTCCGCAAACTTTCGTGATTTCCCGCCCTCTCTGATGTATATGTACTCCGCGCCGGCGCTGCTTAATTCCGTCCTAGCCCCGCTGCTGCCCTCCTTTTTTTTTTCTCTCTCCCGGCGTGGGCTGTTCGGGGGACGTACTGGGCCTTCCAAGCCGGCCTCATCGGTTCCTTCGAATCTTGGCTGCATTAGTTTTGTGCCCGCGTGGCGTCTTATCGTTGTCGGCCGAGTTTCCTCATGAGGCCCGGCAGGCGCTGCTGGGATCCAATTAAGAGAACGAAATGACTGCGTCGGCGGTCCCCTCTCGCAAAGGTTTTCGGCGTGTCCTCAAGGGCGAGGGCGAAAGGGCGCCAAACAGGCCGGCGAAACGAGGTAAGCTGGGATTCACTGAACCACGGCCACTCTCCGACAGGGCGCTCCCCCCCCCCCCTCCCCCCTTCCCGATAATGCTTTCGATTTATCCAAAAGGCTTCCGGAGGGCGCTCGACGCTGCTCAGCGTTGCTTTCAACCCGTTTCTTGTTTGCTCTTGGCTCGTCGACGCCGGAGAAGTGGCTCAGATAGTGTAAAGTTGACGGCAGCTTAAAGACTTCCTCGGTCTTTCCTGCCCTGCTTCGTTTATTTATTATTTCATTTAGCTCGAAACGAGTTGCGACGTCTCAGACTCATGTTAGCTTGTGCCGTTGTACACAGACGCACATAGACGTACTGTACCAAGGTTGGGAAGGGTCCTTCTTCTGGCTCGATTCGCCTGATTCCCGTATCGTCTTTTATCTGAATTTGCACATCGTGTACCAACAATCAAGTTCTAAAATTTTTAAATAATTAACGCTCACGCGCGATCAACGAGCACAGCGGTCTTGAACGTCGACTTCTTTGTTCCACTTATCCGCGGAAGTGGACGTTTCGGATTGATAAGACAGGTGAACAAGCTCTTCTCGCGTAGCTTCTTATGCCGCGCAAGTCTCTGTTGATACTATGACAGCGCGCCATGATATTTGTCTCCTAGCGGCTACTGAGAGGAGATTTCAATTATGAACGCAACTTGCAGCAGTGGAAAACAGTTCGTCCAAGGTAGCCACTCTGATTTGATATCCTGAAAAAAAAAAAGAACCGTATTCTCGAAGCTACTCGTTCGCGAGAATTGTTTTCCGTCGCCTCCATTATATTATGATCTGTGCGCACTGGTTATTGCGAATCGTTCTTGCGGACTAAATAATGAAAACTTTGAACCCAGATGCGCTTAATCACAAAGTATTCCTCTATCGCGTACTCGAAATGAATGCCCATTGCTCGTTTGCGCGAACGGATAGCACAGTGTGCACAACATATTCACATACAGCGCGGTGGGCACACGACAGCATGCACACCTGATAGTGACTGGAAACACGACCTCCAAGACCAACGCGTTGGCGTCAGGAAACCAACAATTTTGAACAGGACGGACATGGGACTTGAGGGCAAAGTAACATAATTGTTAAGTGCCGCTATTGCGTTATTTCCGAGACATAATTTTTAATCTCTCGGGGCACTGGACGAATAAACTCCTCATGGAGCGAATAACCGGCTTCGAAGCACCAAATTTAGCCTGGTGGCGGCCGGCCGACGCGCGGCCTTATCAACAATTCTGCCGTGTACCGCTTATCTCGCTGGTGAGATATTAAAGCGATAGCTTTACTACTCCAGGTACAAACCCAGAAAACGCCTGGTTCCGTAAATCTGACCTTCAAGCTCAACCAAGGTCAAATTGGGACTTAGCCTGCCTAATGCGTTTTGGGCATGCGCGCGCCTCAGTGCTACAGTAAAGAATTAATAAAATAATAAAAAAAGTTCCTAGTGCCTTCATATTTTGGTATAAGACGGCTTATATTACCCCTGAAAAAATGTGTTCCCAGCAATGCATTTGTAGTTATAAGTGAAGCCGACTTAAGGGGATCGGTGTAAGCTTGGTCTTTGTAACCTGGCTTTCCCTCACTATGCGCGGCAGTGAAGCCTACTAATAAAGAAAAATGCGATGCGAACTGGGCCCGATAACGCAATCGCGTTCCACTCTTAAAGGGGAAGCTTAAGCGTCCACTTTTTTTTTCGCCTTAGGAACATGGCCACCCGAAGTGGCCAACGCGCGACGGTGAACGCTAGCCAATCGGAAGGCAGTGACAAGCGGGGTGAATCTCCGCTTGTCACTGCCTACCTGCCTGATAATAGTTTCGTTCAAATGGGTCGCGTAATAACTTCTCGGCACTACGTCACTAGATGACGCCGCGTGTCCAGAAAGACGCGCGAGAGAGGAGCCCGGTTGCCGCATGACGTGTTTCTCAGCGTTCATACGCTCCGGCGCACCATGCATTTCGGAGGCCACGCGCAGGCTTCACATTGGCAGTGCTAGATGGCGCCGAGTGTTGTTAAGGAAGCGCGAAAGAGGAATCCCGCTGCAGTACACGCCTCATACATAACTCGTTTCGATGGTGGCGTTATGTTGTGTCGCTACATTGATTCAATGCTAAGCCATTGGCGTCGACAGACATCGGGAGATGTGTTCTGCCGCAATTTTATTATTGATTAAGTGCTTATTGACTAATCATTCACAGTTCACTGTTATCGATAACCTGGAGTTTAAGCGACGTAATGTCAGATTTCCTCAAGGTTCAATCCTGAGTCCCCTTTTGTTTTTAGTATTTATTAGGAGTGGGCGAATGTCCTAAATTTTGAATATGAATCGAATACTGCATACTAACTGTTCATATTTATATTCAAGAGAAACTGTTCGGTATTTTCAAATACTGGAAACTACCCAAATATTTCGCTACAACCTGTTGTTGGTTTCTTGTTTGCTGTTCCCCGTCTGCAAAATAGAGTATCGCGAGTTATCAGAAATGAAACAACGACAAACACTCTCGAAGCAATGCAGATACAAAAGAGGTAATGCAAGCTTTGTTCTTGGCTTCGCGGCAGAAATCTACAGGACAACCGTTTTTTTTTAAATTTGTAGTCAGTCATTTATGCTCTTGGAAGTCTATTCATGTAGCAGTTTTATCTTTTACAACAAAGCCGCTGATGTTTTTTGTTGCAACGAGCCCATTTACTTGTGTTTACGACGCGCAAGTCTTTAAGCAACTTTTCTTTTTTTTTCACAACGTCTGATCTTTCTTCGGCAAGCATTTATTTAACTTTTTTTTTTTTGAAAACTAGTCGTGCACCAGCCATTCATTCATGGAAAGCTCGTTTGCAAATAGACTCCAAATAAGTTTAGAGGCTATTCGTGCACTTTTTAATGACGATTAGGAATCTTGTGTATATAACGGACCCTTTTTCTCGGATAGTTAGCTGCCTTTTTTGTACTAGTCAGTACACACGTGATGCCTAACCGTACAGAAATAAATAGTCCTGCTGTAAATATAGGCGTCTACGTTTGACTATTCCATATGCGATTTGACGTTCGTTACTTACTACTCGTGTTCTATTTGTATTCGAAACATTTGGTATTCGCCCACCGCTAATATTTATTAATGATCTTCTGACTGATATTTCCTCGTATATAGGTCTTTTCGCAGATGAATGCGTTCTTTATCGAAGAATTACTACTCGCAGTGATCAGACTAAAGTTCCCAAAGATTTGCATAAAATAGAGAATTAGTGCACACATTGGCAAATGTCAGTAAACGTCTCTAAATTTACATTTATGCAGGTTTCCCGCAAAACACTTAACCCTACCTACTCTTATTCCCTAACCTCAAATAGTATCGAGGAAGTTTACTCATACAATTATCGTGAAGGTAACAATCTCGGGGAACCTTATCCTACTCAGATCACATACGCAAGCTCGCTGTCGACACTTCCAAATTCCTTGGCTTCAACAGAAGACCCCTCACTTTCGCTACTCCCCTCTGTTTGTCAACTCTATAGCCTATGAAAGATTCATTCACACGAGACTTGAGTATGCATCCGCCATCTGGAGCGCCCACCAAGCCTATCTAACCAACGCGTTAGAAGCAATTGAGAATTGAGCTTCAAGGTTTATCACTTCCAAATATAATAAGAATATTTGTTATAGCAACATCAAATCATCCATCCTTGTCTGTTATGCCGCAGGATCAATCTATTTCTATTTCCTTTCTATTTCTTTCTATTTTCCACAAACTATACAATTTCCCAGATATTCAGGGGCACTTTTCCTTCCTCCAAATCTTACTTCACGTCTTCTTTTTCAATTCTCGTAGTTTACAGCGACTTCACCGATCAACTAAATCCTTCGATCAAACCTTCTTACTAAACACTATAGAAGAAGGGAATCGACCGCCTCAGTCTATTGTTAATGAGCAAAGCCCCACAAAAGTCAAGGAATGGCTATAGCATCTTTCATTCCATAACTATTACGTACAAACATGCCCCTTGCTTTGTGTTTCGTTTGTTATGCACTGATACTTTATGCATTGCGATATATTACTTTTTTAATATTATGTTTAATATTGAAGTATGCTATTGATCCACCGCAGTCGTGTCCTAGTTGTAGAGCGCCCGCCGCGGCTGAGGGAGGTGGTGGGTTCGATTCCCACCGCTGCCGTGCACCCACTAGTTCGAATGGGCAAAAGTGTATCCCGGCCTGGAGTTCGGCTTCCTTCAAGGGTGATACGCTTGGGAAAGAAGCCTGCGCCCTAAATTCCCGTCGAAACCCTCGTGAGCACACAAAAAAGTGATGTTTGGATGGAGCAGTTTGCTCTCTAAAAAGGAGATGGCGCTTTCGGCGGCGTTCCGCACGTTGCCTCGGCGAAAGCGCACAAATACGAAACCATTACCGCTTCTGCCCTGTTTTCTGTTCCATCAGCTGTCGGAAATGCAACATGCTTTTCACTCATGCACTGTGATCCACTCATGCTGCAAAATGTGGAGTGGTGGATTGAAGACGTGTGCAGTAGTTGACTGCAAAAATAGTGACTGCCATATTAAGGAATGAAATGAATCCGTGTGCCCAAGTTGACGGACTGTTGCTGCTTACGGACAGCCTGTGTTTCAGGGCCTTCTCGATGCACGACTTTCCTTGTGGATAAAAAAATTTAACTCATCCGCCAGCGTTGTATCGCCAACCTCCAAAGAAACGACCTCCACCCCAGAACGTCGGCAAGAGTGAGTAACGATCGTTAAACAATGACGAACGGAGTAGTGCCGCTTCCTGGCATGGTAAATTTCGCGCACGTTATGTACACACATCTGCCCCAACTCGCACGCAAACTTACGCACACTCTATCGCCAACGTATTAAGAATATTTGAATGGACGAACTTCACCGAATCAGAAACGTGACAAGCAGCTGCTTTAAAGCATTTGCCAAATAAAGAACGAAGAGTAACACACATTGATCTTGATTCAATTCATAAGCGGAATGTTTGGATAGCTTGGAATACATTTTCATACTCGCTTGTAGAACAAGCACCATAAACGCTGCTCGCGCCGTTTGGAAAAAACTTAATGAGTTCCGAAAGCGCTTTTACATGTCCTCTGAAGCTGTGATCAGAGCTTCGTGTCGTCCACCCAGTCAGCGTCTACGATATCTCCCGAAACAGAGGTTTCCTGAGTCGCACCGGGCGTCATGTGCATCCATTCTAAACATGGAGGAAACGGAGGCAGCTGAGGCACGCAATGGACGCGTCACCACGTGATCAAGCATGGCCGCGCCCACGGGATCACCACGGAAAGGGTCAAAATTGTGACATAGTATTGTAACGCGTTATGGTATATTATACTGCCGTATTACATTGCGCTATATTATGTTTCTGTGCAATATCGTGTGCAATATTATTACCGCGCAGCGCGGTAATACTTTGCAGACACGATCGTCAACGCATCATGTATGCGCTAGGTGTTTTTTTTTTTGTTTTTTTTTTGTTGTTTTTTTTTACATGGCCAAACGTGGTGAAGGGCCCTTCAAGGGTAAATAAGTTATGATGATGAAGCTATTGTGTGCGTGCGTGCGTTTATCCTATCCATCTCCCGCGAAATGGCCAGCATGACTTGCTGCCTACAGGCGTCGTTCATATTTTTATAGCCATCGTTGAAGCATGAGTTATCTCTTAAGCATTAGTTATGCTTGCTCACGCTCGCGCTACCTTTGCGCAACATTGATGACAGGGTCTGTGGCTCTTCGCCCGTGCATTTTGTGTGCGGTTGGCTCAATACCTGCTTAAGCACTTCAATAGATGAGGCGTTGCGAAGCGCAAAATTAAAAGTTGGAAGCTGCAGGTCCTTTTATTTTCCATGGCGCGTTTGCAGATCCCTAAACTGCGCAACTTGTTGCTTCTTTAACTTCCCTAAACATTATGCTCTAATCTGTGACGGCAGCGCGCATAGCTGCCGTGCATAAAAGCAAAAGAACACTTTTCGCGTAAATACAAGTTTGTTTAGGCCCTTCCTTGTGCACCCGGCGCTTATGTAACATGAGCGTCCCTTTTTTCACGAGAGATTCACTGAGCGGCCTAGGGGGGTGCGCTTAAGCAATTCCAAAATGTTCGGACAACAGTGTGATGGTTTTGCCTCCGAGGACAAAGCAGTGACTCTCGCGTGAAAAACGCGCTGTAAATTCGCGCCACCCTCCCGTCTCGTCTCCGATGGCACTCACAGCGGTGACTGAGCAAATATAGGGCACTCTGCTGCTGAGCACGCGATCGCCGGATCGATTACCGGTCGTGCCGACCACATTCGGATGGAGACAGGATGCAAACAATTGTTGAGTATGCATAGGTTTTGGTGCAAAATTAGAGCCCCCCCCCCCCCCCCCCTTCCCGGTTGCAAGACACGGTCGCAAGAAACCCGTAGAAGTGTACTGCAGCGTCAAACAGAGCCCCTGTGATGCTTTAGGACGTTAACCACAGCCAGTCGCACGAATCATTCTCGAGACTACGAACGAAGGAAGGGAAAGAGGAGAGCGAGAAACATTTATTGTGCGTCAGGCCCATAGTATGCGTAGCGGTGGACTCATCCAGATTGACCGTCTGTCTAATGTGTTCCACAGAGAGCATCCACCGTGTTACATGTACGAGTTCAAGGGCAATGATCGATTCGTTTCGGGACTCGGATCGAATTGGGTCCCGTCTTCGTATTGAACTGCGCTCCGAGGCTTTTGATCAGGTCACGTTATGGACCCGAATCTGCGACACCGACATTATACAAACTGTTTTAATTAAAAGGAAGGGATCGAGACACCGACCAAAAATGGTTGAAATATATTTAAAAATACATTAACGTTTCGTACATTACCGTATCGTACATTAACGTACATCGCTGTATACGAGCGTACCGATAGACATGGCCGTGGATGTTTGCGTTGCCGCCCTTGACAAGGACCCGACGTTGCCTGACAGATCCCCCATCGAGGTTCATGATCTAGCTAGGTTACTAAAGTTTTGTCTTTCAAACACATACTTCACGTTCCAAAAAAACATTTTATCGGCAAGTCCATGGAGCGGCAATGGGGGCATCGATTTCGTTCACAGTCGCCAACTTAACAATGGAGGCTATCGAAGCTAGGGCGCTGTCCTCGTTTACACCGACACCGAAGCTCTTCTTCAGGTACGTCGACGACTGTTTCAGTGTTTTGCACCGACAGCACCTTGACCTTTTCACGGCTCACCTGAACAGCATGAACACAGCAATTAAGTTCACCGTAGAAGTGGAATCTGAAGGCCAGCTGCCATTCTTGGACACCCTTGTGCAACGTGAAGGACAAAATTTATTGTTCAAAGTGTTCAGGAAGCAGACTCACCTTGATCACTACCTCAACTACACATCAGTGCATCCTGCTTCGCAAAAGAGGTCTGTTGTCGGCTCTCTTCTTCGTCGGGCGAAAAATGTGTGCACCACAGCGGACGACTGCATGGCGGACAATGCACTTGTGCGGCGTGAATTGACGGCTTGTGGTTATCCTGAGCACTTCATTGACTCAGTAGGGCGCCAGCTGGCTCGTGCAGTACCCAGCCACCCTGGACCCCCCCCAAAAACGGGCTGCGATACCTTACGTCCCAGGCGTAAGCGAGACCCTTGCACGAGTTCTGCGCTCATATGACGTGCAGGCTGCGCACGTTCCCTCCCGGAAACTCAGGCACGAGATCGTGCGCGTAAAAGACCCTTTGAAAAAGGACAAGTTCCCAGGTGGGGTGTACGTCATTCCGTGTGCGGACTGTCCCTATGTCTACGTCGGAGAAAACCGGAAACTTCAAAAAAAAGACTTCAACAGCACAGAAATGACGTCCAAAAACGACACGTTGCGTCGAATGCCCTAGCCGAACACTGCGCAACTACGTCACACACGATTAACTGGGACAAAGCTCGTGTGGTCGCCAGGGAAAGAAATCATTCTGCGCGTCTGTATCTTGAATCCTTAATCATCCAAACCATGGCGCACACTCTTAATCGCAACGAAGGAAATCTGCCGTCCATGTATGCCAAATGCCTTGGTCATGTCTTGAGCCGCACATAAAAAAGGGCGCAAGCTCTGCGGCATATTTCATTGTGAACAAGGCTCCCGTGGGGGAGCCGAAACGTTAATGTATTTTTAAATATATTTCAACCCTTTTTGGTCGGTGTCTCGATCCCTTCCTTTTAACTATGCATCATCCCGACCAGACGGGCTTCCGTCATACTCTCGACTTAAAACTGTTTTCAGCGATCGGGTGAAAAAAAAAATGAAAAAGAACCTATTCTTTATTTTTACTTTTTAACTTGGCGTTCGAAGATCGCACGTCGAACGATCTCTAGCCATACGAACGTCCACATCTGAATGTTTTAAACGGTGCACAACAAACGTACATATACATTGTTTCATTTGTACCTTAACGTAGAACACAGCAGATGTGTTTAAAAGCTCTTAGCTTCCATAATTAGGAAGATACGAACGTGCAAGGCAAGAAGAAAGTCCTCCAGTTGGACACGTTTGAAATTTTTATTTTAACATTGTAGCAGAGAAACGTAATATCTACATAGACCTTCTCAGAAAAGTGACAAATGTCTCGTCAAAAAACCCTTAAAGTTACGCTTTGCCGAACATTGGAGATGTGTGTCGGTTGGGAACACTGTGTGTGCTGCCTGGCTGTCGGATAGAATTATCATATTGTGCATGAAAGGGTTTGCTAGGTAATAGTAGCCTAATTTAACTCTATTTCCGAAATATGGTTGAAAACCCTGGTACAGTTGGGTATTGTAGCAGTGATGGTGCATCCTCACCAGCTTTCCGGGAGTGTTTCTGCGCAACACGGTGAACGCAGTGTCTGAAATATTCTGTAGACTTGCAATGCTGGGACCTACAGGAACATTTAGAACAGTATTAAGTTCCTATTGGCAGTTCTACAAAAATATTTTTTTACATAAAATCTGAGGTAACGTTTCAAATTATTACAAATGTACAATAGTCACTGAGTTTCTACACACCATGTATATTGTTTTATGGTCACTGCCTAGATTCTCAAGGGTGCGAAGAGACAGGTGATATTGCTTTGATCAAGGCGATAGCCTGGCTTGTATCTTGTTGGGCACTATATACTACCTCTGTGTGTAGGGTCGGAAGTATCGTTAATTAGAGTAAAATGGCAATTCAGCATAGATTGTTACAGGAGGGGACTTATATTGGTCATGTAATGGTAGCGCCAAAAAATAGTGGGGTCGTTGAAGTCTCCTGCATAAACATAGGTAGTTTTGTGTGCGATTTCAAATATTCGGAGAGCCACTTCAAAATGTCGACCATTAAGTTGGATGTCCAATACAAATGATTATGATTATCGTTCCTATATTGTCCAGCGGTGGCGCAACTATTGATAGCGTGCTGTATGCTGAAGGAATAAAGAGGGTATATGTCAACATAGATTAGGGCTGCAACATGGTTCGGAACTTGTTATTCCATGCACTTCACGATCCACGATCTATGGGGCTCCACGGTCGTTACTGATTATGCTGCGGTTGATGTAAACCGTGTAGTCCAGGACAAATGTTTGCCTCAAGTTCCTGCATGATTATGATGTCTGGTTTGGTGTCTGTGTTACCTGTAGCTTTGTGAGGCACATCTTTTACGCTTGAGTATTTGGTAGTTCTACTGCCATAGTAGGAGTGAGTGTTGTACACCGCGCGCCTTTTTCCGACGTGTTTGAAAGGTGTTGTCTGAATCAGCCATGGTTAAGGGCAGCGTCGTTAGTTGATGGTAGATTAGGTGCGAATAAGCTAGGTGGGGGTAGGCTGCTTGTCGGTTAAGTGCGGTGGGTTTGACGAGTGGTACCGAAAGGTGAGTGAGTGTGAGTCATCCTAGTTCTCTTGCTAAGTTGGCTATTTCTTCCGAGAGCATTGCGTGGGAAGTCGCTATTATTTCACGTGTGCGAGTACGTGCTCGTTCATTCGCTTAGCTGGCATTATCATCTGTTCTATTAGACTGTATAGTCTTACTTGGTGCAGCTCATGAGGGTTGGCCTTCAGAATCACTCGCTGGTGTGTCTGGTTCGTAAATGTAGAAAGGTTAGATTGCGAAGAGTGTGAGTTTGGTCCTTCTACAGTAAATATTATTGGTTATTAACACCGCAGATACACGCGACTAGAGGTGCCAAGTGGAAAACTGTCATTTTTGTGCAGGAAGGATATAGTGGTGCTGTGGTTCCGACTGTGGCTGGTGCACTCACTGCGAGACCGACGGCAGCTGCGACTCAGACAACGAATTCGGCTGCGACTGCTGCCCCGGAGGGGTGCATGATAGTTGGCGAGCTTTGACCATGTAAGATCTTCGGTGGGATTTGGAAGGTACTCATATGTTCCCGTTGTAAGAGTCATCGCTTTCGCTTACTAGTTTCTTCTAGCTTGTTAGGCTTTTACGCGAGCAGAATATTACATACATACGTATAGATGCTAGTGCTTTCCTCCACAAATGTTGCTCCGAGCTTAACAGTGGTGTGGAGTGTCGAGGCCTGTTAGTTGGTGGGTGCTGCAGGTCGGTTAAGCAACGTATTGTTGGCAGTCGGAGCACAGGCTTGCACGATGCCCAATAATGTGGCAGTGTATTACAGAGGACGACGCTGTATGGCTTCTGGAGCGCAATTCTACCACCCGGCGATTGTGCAGAGCATGACAGGGAAGCCACCTGCCTTTAATGGTGATCTGAATTATACTTGACTTGTTTATGTTTGAACTAGTTTCTGTGCTTGTGTACCTTAGCTTCAAAGACTAGTCGAGCCGGATTTCTTCATTTCTCACTGACGCTTGAACTTTTTGCACAACCACTTGACCATTTGTCGGGCTTGCCATCAAACACGTCGAGATCTGTAGCGGCATACCTGGAAGGATGCGATTGTTACTGCGTCGTAGTTTCTCCATGGTGGTAGCGTGGTATACGTTTCTACTGCTATGCCGTTTTACTGTGGTCGAGGCTTTTAATGTGTCTGTCTTCTTTCTTTCGGTGCACATTAGGCCCTTGACGTACGCTATAGCGGCTATCGCATATTGCGAATGTCTGACGAGTGAAACCACTGAGTAGCTTTCCGATACTTGGTGATCACGTGAGCGATCGAGAGAATACTTGCTTCTCGATAATAAAATTTTAGTCAGTAGTCAGTGCTTGTGTTTGTTTCTCACGTCAGTATTTCGTCCACTGGTGTGCCATATACCGCATTTACTCGTGTAAGGCACAGCCTCGTGTAACGCTTGCACCCTCACTTTAGAGTGCGAAAATTCGGGAAAAAAGTTTCACTAAGCGCTAGCGCATACCCGCTTGCTGGTTAATTTTCGCGATCCGCTATTAGATGACAATAGTTGTGCTGCCGACGGTGGCACTATCATCACCGTATCACGCACTCGGAACCAAACCGCAACTTCGGTCGCCGACTCCAACGAAGCGGCACTGGTTATAGGCTTAGCCAGCGGGCATGACGGGTGGCAAGCCGGTGCGGGAAGTTTGCCCTTAATGTTTTTGTACCATACAGTAAACCACATTGGCAATCTGACGCAAGATTATATGCACGGACTTGACTGACGACGACGTCCGTGAAGTGGAATTTCAATCCACGGCGATCAGCCGGCAACTTCCGCGAGCACCACCGCAAAGGCCTACCAAGTTCGTGTGTGCGCTTACAGGACGGGAAAGCTCGCGTGTGGGCCTAAAGTAAATGAAGTTCCGAACGGCATTTGTGGAACACAGCCTAAACTGACAACGTCGCGGAGTCAAGGCCGCGTCCGCGGTATATGTATGACGACCCGCGACGCACGTCGCGCTGCGCGAGGTGAACACGATTCTCATCCGCGCCCTCGGCCATCACAATATTTCAAGTAAATTTAGTTTTCATCAAGCACAACACCGAGCAACAGTCTTTCAATAAATTCCCCGCTGTGTAACGCCTCGTTACTGAAGTGGAATTCGCGTTGAACCATCTTACTTTAAGAAAGACCCGCCGCGGTGGCCCAGTCAGCTAAGGTGTTGCGCTGCTGAGCACGAGATCGCGGGATCGAATCCCGGCCGCGGCGGCCGCATTTCGATGGAGGCGAAATGCAAAAACGCCCGTGTGCTTGCGTTGTAGTGCACGTTAAAGAACCCCAGGTGGTCAAAATTAATCCGGAGCCCTCCACTACGGCGTGCCTCATAATCAGAACTGGTTTTGGCACGTAAAACCCCAGAAAGAAGAAGAACTTTAAGAAAGGGGCTTTGATTAATTTATAGCCTCGTAAAACGACGTGAAAAACGACGTGAAAAACGACGAAGGCAATTTTACCATCACAATTTGTTTTTTTCGGTCTGCCCGAATATTTCGACAGATTCACGGGTATAGTCCGTGTCCGAAAAATTGGTCTGCTCCAAAAGTACTGAAAACGGGGAGGCTCGTGCCGCCGGAGTGGGACCGCCACCTTAAACGGCTCTGTCATGCTTTTATCGCAGACCCGCCGCGCAGGAAAGCAAGACGCACACTATCCCGTAATTCCCGACAACAAAGCGAATACCCACCCGAGCAAGCTTGCTGAGCACGAAGGCTTTTCTATTTAAAACAACTATCCTACAGTGTCGTGTCTCAGACGCCGTACGAACCTTGCACGCACAGCGAATGCGCTCCGCACAAACACAAACTGATTGTGTCTCCGTGAACGTCGATCACAATTCCCTTGCATGAGCAGGGCTGGTATTTTGTAGCGATGCGTTATGCTTTGTTCTACACTAGTCTTATCATCCACCGCTCACGGCCGGCTGACCCCGTTAATAACGTGAGCGGACCGTCGCTGCGACCACTGACCAAGCGCGACAAGCGCGAAAAGGCATTAGCAACAGAAAGGCATCGCTACAAAATACCGGCCCAGCTTCCTCTTTCGCTGGTTGTTGGCGCAGCCAACGAAGGCACAGTGCCGCTCGCGGCGCAGCTGACACTCGTGCTACGAGGCTATAAATTAATCAAAGCCCCTTTCTTAAAGTAAGATGGTTCAACGCGAAGCTTTCTCCCATGCACACTGAATCAAAGTGCAAAGTCAACGACCACGCAACGAACCCAAGAAATCCTGAGCGACCCGATGCGATGCATATGTGATTTGATTGCTTGTTTAGGATTGTATTTTTCGAACGTTGAAGTTGAATGAAGACGTATTTCGTTAAGTTGCATAGCCTTTATTTTAAATTATGTAGCCGTTGATTACACGCACACACTCACACTTTCACGGGCGACTCTACACTTGCACAGTATTGCCTCGTGATCGCTGTGGTAGACGGTCAGAGGCTCTGCCGTTGTCGATACACGGGATTGGCCTTACGTGCACGATCGCGCTTGCGCTTACGTTCGCGTACGGCAGCCTCTTCTGCCTTTCGCTGCACCCGCGGCCTATACCCATGGTGACGGCCGGGAATGCATTGCGTGACGCGCGTAGTGCAATGCAGATATATACAGTTCGTCTGGCTAGCGAGGAGTTGCAGTTCCCATTGTTCTTAACGGTACAACCATAGAGAAACATACTACGTAAAGAGTGGCCACAAGGGCCGTTTCGCGGCCGAGCAATTGAGGGTCTGACCACCTGCCAGATGGCGTAGCGACAAGCGCTTCCACTTCGCTTCAAAGATAGACAGGTTATCATGCCTCCAGCGGGCTGCATCGACGCGTCATATATTTCTCTATGACGTCCCCTCTGTGGTGTCCCGTCTCCATAGAAACGTTGATGCTGCGCCGGCTGCTCCGGTCATGTGCCGCTGGATACGCCCACCTCGCCGCGCTTTCAACACGCCGGTTCGCTGCTGCGGTAAGTTGCATCCTTTTGTCTGCACTAAGAATTTGCAGTTGTTTGCGTTCAACATTGTTAAAGAGATGTTTATTGATGCTGATGGAGTGTATTTTTGCGTGCGTAGCATACGATATATGCTTCGGCGCCCACCGAGGCTGGTTCGTAAGCGTGGGCTGTACATAACGCGTTGCTGTCATTGCTAAACCATTCTTGTTGTTCTGCCTGCTCTTTACCTGCAATTTTAAGGATATGTACTGAAATTAGTTGTGTCCAATAGGATCTTGGTAGTACGCTTGTAAACAAGGAAAAAATAAAGCATTTTGTATTGTGCCACTACTGCTACCTGTTGTGTGTAATTCAGAAGAACGGCAAAAAAGTGAGAACAAAAACAACAACAAAATCTCTGACCGCATGATTTTATGCTGTTCGCATGAGCAAATTCCGTTTTGCATGGAACATCGACAACCTTGGTTGTTTTTGTTTAGTAAAAAGATTGCGATCTGCTAGTTTATACGTATGCTTATGCCAAAAACACAACACCGGAGCTTCACTAAGGACAACGTAGTTGAACACTTAAACAGCTAAGTAAATCATATTGAAAAGCGCTGCTGTCAAAACCGAAACCAAAACAGAGCCAAACCAGGCGTCCCGAATTTCGGAAGACAAAATTGACGGTCTGACCAGCCGCTGGTCGCGCTGGTAGCAGTGCAGTAGCTGGGCCGCAAGGCCCTACGGGAGTGTCCGCTCTTTACGTAGTATGTTTCTCTATGGTACAACTGCGAATGTAAAGTGTAGTGTTCTACGATACGTGCGCCGTTGTTTATGATTGCCTGCGCAGATGCGCAGCCGTTGTTCTATTGTGTGCGCAGATGCTTAGATAGCTCCATTGTGTAAGTTGGCTTTCCAGCAGTGCGTTTTCGGCGCTCACGGACGAATCAGTGAGACATAGGAAATAAAATCAAGCGAGCGCCTCATACATGGCGCGTGTTGGTCCCATAGCCCGTTTACTCATAGCTACGTTGGGCGAGGTGTGCTAGCCGCTCTAAGATTTCGGGGAAAAATTCCCTCAACATTATATTCTAGCCGCATAATTCAGAACTCAGCAGGACTCTGGCGCCTTTGGGGTTAAAGCTACATTTGGTGGCAGCGCGTAAACATCCGAAGGAAATCGACGAAATTACGGATCACGACATGATGCCATCTACACAATGTCGTGCCACTTCGCGGATCTCGAATGAGGGGAAATGAAGGAAACAGTGACCCACACATGTATTTGCGCTAAAGTTCTCCCTAGCATGCGCTTGAAATGCGCAAGACGCCTTATTACCGTGAATCAGCTTTGGCACTTCACTTGCATTTTTAGGCACCTAGCGGAATGATATTATAAGGCGTACATAACTTATAACTGCCTGCTACAAAGCGTGCAGCGAGCATTTGACCAATTTGTCCATAAAACTATTTGTAAATGGGGCCTTACATTACGCCTGAATATTAAAGTGTCGGCGTAAAGCATGTGACGTGTATTGATTCTTTTGAACATATCATGCGCTAATGTTGAAAGGAGTGAAACATTTGAATTGCATCGCTTGTAACTACATTTACGTGGGAGATCCAATTTATAGAGTACCCGCCGCGGTGGCTCAGTCAGCTAAGGCTTTCCGCTGCTGAGCACGAGATCGCGGGATCGAATCCCAGCCGCGGCGGCCGCATTTCGATGGAGGCGAAATGCAGAAACGCCCGCCTGCTTGCGTTGTAGTGCACGTTAAAGAACCCCAGGCGGTCAAAATTAATCCGGAGCCCTCCACTACGGCGTGCCTCATAATCAGAACTGGCTTTGGCACGAAAAAACCCCAGAAAGAAGAAGAAGAACTTAGTCATGCCATGGGTTGTGCGTGCGTGCGTGCGTGCGCGATCACCCGCTCGCTCGCACTACGGTGTTTATATTGAGACAGGAATTAATCCGACTTGTCTGGCGCATTTGAATTGCTAAACTTGCGGGCTTCCACCCGAGCTCGTTCACGTACTCGATTTGCAGGAACTGCGTATCACAATGTATTCTCCGCAACCCAAGTCGCATTGGTATTGTAATGAAAAAGGCACTCGCATTCTGTCACAGTTTGTATACTCCGTTGCCAGCGACAGAGCATGCGTAAGAGAGAAAAATGTCTCAGGCACACATGTGGACACGACACGGAGGTTTTAGCCCTGCCCGCCAATTATCGCGTATTGCCAGTATATGAGTGTGTTGACTGAGGTTCGTGAATTCTAAATAGTAAGATCTTGTGCATGCGCCACGTGGAAGCTCTGTGGCTAATATTAGTACCAAAAAAGAACGAATAAATAAAACTTAACACAAAACGCGATAACACAATTAATGAGGGCTGAAGATGCTTCTACGGTTCTTTAGCCTGGTTTAGATTTGGTCAAATTTGCCTACGCTGACGCACTAGGTCGAAATGTCTCAGGCCTCCACTGAGTGGAGGTACGAATAAAGCCTCTAGCGCTATGCGACGCTGAATGGTCGTCACGGCACAAACCCGCGCCAGCCATGAACAATTAAGTTCAAAAGAGGCCTTTACTCATAAACAAATGCCCCTCATCCCTCGCCCACGTGACCTGTGGGCTACAATAATGCATTTTATAACTGGCAGATCTCCATTCGTACAAGTATATATATATACTCTAGCCATATATATATATATATATATATATATATATATATATATATATATATGAATAAAGCCATAGGTGGGTTTGGTGGGTTTTTACAGCTGAGACTGTTTTTGTCGAGGTCTCCGTAGCCTTCCGGATGCAACGAAAATTATGTTCTCCTCTAACGTTGTGGCACATGGCCTGCCTAGACCTACCAGCTTCAGGCCGATCGGGTAGCCATTTCTAACCTATTTTTCACCTTCACGGGAAGTGAAAGGTGGTGTATACTTTTGCAACGCAATATCTAACCTCGCCAGGAAAGTTTGGGTTTGTGTCGGTGATCTTCTTGAGATTGGTTCTCCATGTTAAGGAATCAAGGCATATATGGTTACACACAAGCAGCTCACGATGCCACTTCAACGAAAAAGTTACGCCATCTGTCCCCGCTACGATAAAACATGGTGAAACATACCACGCTTTGACCGATGGCGCCACTGTGTTGTTGCAGATAAATCGGCATCTTTTGCGTCGTGTCGCCTGTATTTGCCATCGCCCTGGACTGGCGTTGTTTCAGGCAGCGTACGCCCGCATACCGGGTGTTTCGGCGAACACTTTCAAAAGTTTTTAAAGGTTGCCTGTGGCAGATCGCACAGTTCTAGTTCACGAACTGGCCTACTCGAAGAGGCAGACAATACTTGCAAAAAATTAACTAATTAAGTTTTTTAACTTATATCGTATGGCCCATATTGTAATTCACGAATTCTAGCCGTGGAGTTAGCAAGGCGGATTTACTTGGAACGAATTCTCAGGATGACACCAGTTTCGAGATGTCAATTCCCGAACTTTGTGAAGAAATGCGTTCGCGTTACAGTTCCAGTTACTTTTGTGTTCAATGCACAAAACGACGGTTTGTTAAGAAAGTAACTGGAACGCTGATGCATTTCTGCGCAAAGTTCGGGAATTAATATCTCGAAACTGGTGTCATCCGGAGAATTCGTTCCTAGTGGATCCGCCTTGCGAATTCCACAGCTAGAATTTGTAAATTGCAATATGGACCACAAGGTAATTCAGTTAAAAATATACTTAGTTAATTTTTGTTAATTTGTTTACTATGCATCTAATTTTTTTTTTTTTTTTTGCAAATAATGTCCGCCTCTTCAAGTAGACCAGCTCATGAACTAGAATTGTGCTGTCAGCCACAGGCAACCTTTAAACATTTTTGAAAGTGTTCGCTGAAGCACCCGGTATAAAATAGGGATGGAGATATACCCCTGTTACACGGGCACTTTAACGGCCGTGAAGGAAAACGGCATTTGGCTTTAACAGCCGTTAGGCGAAGTTACACAGCAGCGCGAGCGCCGTTGGAAATCCAACGGCGCTCGCTGGTCTCCGTTCCGCCCATAGAGAAATAAATTCAACAAGAGGGGACACTCGGCAAAAACTGGCAACAGGAAACACGTCACCATACGTCACGCTATACTTTTGACACCGAACGTTAGCTGCCGCGAGCATCGAAAAAAAAAGAAAGTGAACTTAAGTTAACAGGCATTTATTTTTTTTTTAATTCTTTGCCGCGAAAACTAAAACGTTGTGCGTATAAATGAACTTAAGCTTTGCGACTTATTTTCCTTGCCTTACCTAGCCACAGGTCAATGACGCGCCAGATACATGCGTCATCCGCCAGACACTCCCCCGAAGCCAGCGAGGATGGCTGCGCGCGCGTTTGAGCGCTCGCGCGCGGCGACCCGTCTGTCTCCTTCTTTTTTTTTTTTTTTTTTTTTTTAAATGTAACCTGGTTTATTGGGCTCTCGGCGTATTCTTGCGTTCCTTCTGCACTGGGACAAGACACCACTGCACTATTGGACTACGGCAAGGTGAGAAATCTTGTTTCACAGTATACGACGCAATTAGGCTTACGGCACGGGACCGAGACTTAAGACGCAGTTAGAAAAAACAGCTCGGCCATCCTAGCGCAGTTAATTTGAGTTAATGAATCGTGCTGAGACATGTTTCTGACGCTTCCTATGGGACTATTGTAACTTATTTCGGTTTTTGAGCCACACTGGCCGCACAGGGCACCGTGTCGCAGTTAGCGAGAACTCAGCCGTGGTGTGTAGTCTAGTGCATCTTGCTAGAAGTTTTTGCCGCTTTCCCTGACGCCAGACATTACTGAAAAGTAATTTCGTTACTTTCTGGGGTACTTTTGAGGCACGCTGGCCGCACAGCGCGCTGTGACGCAGTTAGCGATAAGCAGCTCGGCCGTGGTGATAAAGTTAGTTTGGCGTGTAATGAATCTTAAAGGGACAAGTCTGTGACGTTTTTTGTGGTTCCGCAACAACATATACATTCTTTCGGTACTCACGCCTGTTGAAAACGCGATGGGCGATTGCCAAAAGTGATAACATGGGGTGTGCTGCTGGCGCCGGCAGAACGCGCGAACGACGAACATATCAGAAACTTGTAATTCGAAAATTACGTCTTCTAAAGGACTGAAAAAAGGCATTGCACCCATGCATTTGTCTTGAGTGCCTTTTGCGTCCGTCTCTGTGTATGTAGCCTACCGTCGCGTCGGCCGAGGCCAAGTTTTGGAAACGCGAAGTCGCTCGTGTATTTGTGCTGCCAAAGTGCAGGAAATAATGCCCGGAAATGGGGGAACGCTTGGAAATCAGATGTTTTCATATATGTTTGGGATGAGTCGGGTATTTTCTACGCCATGTATGTAAAAGCGAATTAATTTTGTTTGTAATGCCGCCCATTCACCGCTTTCGCACGTTTCGCCTCTACACGCAGTATTCCTATGTCTAAATACCAAAATGACTCATGCTTGTAACATGCTGTTACGTGCTTGCAAATGTAACATGCTTGTAATTTACTTTTCAGGTGGTGCCGTCCGGTGGGGCTTCATACAGGAACTGCTGCCTTACCTGCTGGTGTCACAACGTTGGATGAACGCACAAAAACCGCGGAACGAGCTTTTATATATAGAGCAAAATAAATATTTCCTCATTGTACAAAAGGTCTTGCGTCTACTTTGTGAAATTGCACGTGGCACAGATTCGATGGGACTTTACGAGATCGTTGGCAATCATTTTTACTAAATAATAAACCGATTCTGCACGAAGAGCGAAAAAAAAAGGGGGGGAGGGGGGGAGGGGCGGCGCAGCCGGCGTGCTAGCTTGCGTTCAAAATACGCGCGCCCAAAACCGAAACCGGAAGTGATGTAAGTGATTGACACCGACCGCTTGGCACGCTGCAGTCAATTCTGCCGCTGGGCCCTATGGGAGTGTCCCCTCTTGTTGAATTCGTTTCTCTATGGTTCCGCCGCCGTTTCCGTTCGTTTCGTCGTGAAATAGACAAGGTGGCAGCCCCCAGCAGCAACGTGTCCCCGCTGCAGGCGAGCGCGCCGGCGCAAAAACGCTTTGCCTGGACAGCGTCGCTGATGCATTTACTCATTAACTTGTGGCAGGACCACCTTGCCCAACTGCGGGCTCAGAAACACAATGCGTCCGTGTACGCAAGGATTACGGCGCATTGTACAGCATGTAGCGCAGAAAATAATTAGAGAAACAAAATTTTTTCGAGTTGGCGAGGTAAAAATTTTAAGAGTCACGTGATAAATCGTCCAAACGGAAGTGCAGCGACTGAACACGCAAAGTGCCGTGTGAGCGCAGCCACCACCGTCCCGTTCCCACGGCCATTACGGCGTTCAAGTGCCGTGTGCGTTAACGGCCGTTGCAAGTGCCCGTGTAACAGGGGCAGGGGCGTAGCCAGAAATTTTTTTCGGGGGGGGGGGGGGGGGTTCATCGGCCCGACCGGGGGGGGGGGGGGGGGCAAGCGTCTGCTTTCCACTACGTGACGTGATCGATAATAAGTATCGGTAGTTTAAGCACACTCTATGCATGTATATATCAAAGACATGGGACCTCCCCCCCCCCCCCTCGCGTGTGTGTGTGGCACTGTGTGCTTGTGAAGAAATTAAGTAAAAAGTAATGTAAGCTCAGTAAAATACAGTAAGTACGACAGGTACAGTGGGCGTTTGGAGCACCGTCTCTCATCGCGCCACTGAATGGACCAGTCTTCGAAAACGCATCATTGAGACGACCCGCCCGATCGGAGAAGACATCATTAATTGTTAATCTCCGTTAAGCGTAGATGGCGTCGTCCTCATCGGGGCGAAGTGCGTTTCACAGGTCAAGGACGGCTATACATGTGAAAATGCACGTGTTACCAGGCTATACCTACTCCCATAGCAATAGCTTTTTCGCTGCGTCTTTGCGCTAGAAAACTTAAATACGCGCAAAAACGAGTAATGCTTTTTTTACGAAGCTTTCGTCGCCTTGCATTTCCTGCGGCAAGTGCATGGACCGCTGTGTCTTCCGCTGTGTGCGAGCGTGCAGCCGTCATTTGCCTTTACGTCAACAGATTCAGAATTGTACAGAATATTTCCCCGCACTGCATAGTTATGGCATGTGTACGCATTTTAAGTAGTGCGTGCGAGTCATTTCTGCTTCACTTAGGCCGGTACAAACAGGAAGTGGCCTTGTACCTCACAGAATCTCGACTGATTGGTGTACTAGTGATGCAGGAATGAACTCCGGTCTTGTTCAGTGCATAGTGCACATAATCAATTTCTCAGGACGCGTGAACTCCGACGAGAACTGTCAGCGCCTGCAACAACAGTTTACTTACGCTGTACTGCGCACAGCAGTAATCCATGCTTGTCGGCTGTCTGTTTCGTGCATTCTGTTGCGAGTTGGTGGACTTTCACTGCTGGCATCAACCCTTTCGTGTGTACATTGCTGGTTTGGGATTCCACAACACAACAGCAACTACCAGCCTTTCATAATTGCTGGTTTGGGATTCAGCAACACAACAGTAACTACCAGCCTTCCGTAGGGGCGCAATCGCAAACGAGAGACGTTTTGCGCTGCAGACTATGGCTACGTTCACATTTGGGAAGCGGCAAGCGGGTGGAGAGGCCAAAGCGGCCGGGAAATCTTTTCCGCGCATGTCCAAGTTCACATTTGTTTTGCTACCACCGCGGCCGCGCTCCCGCTTTCGTCCACATCCATCTAGTCTGCGTACGTTTGTCGGCGTGGTGGCGCTCATTATCGCATTATTTCGAGCGGTATGTTCATTCACTGACCCACCCGTCATCAAAGGTGATCATCTTGTGCAAGTTCGCGTGTCATCTGCGACCTTCGGTTCCTCGTTGGCGTTCTGTAATTCTCACACGGGCGCGGTAGCGCTGTGTCACAGGTTGCTGCCTATAGGCGTGATTATATTTCTTTAATAGCTTTTATTTACAAGTTGTAATAACATTTCATCATTTCGTATTTTCGGCGCCTCCAGGACACGAAAGCGGCAACGGGAACACCAAAGCTAAAACCCGGGCTGGCCCTTGTGTTGAGGCTCGCCGAAGCCTGCGCGTCCTACGTGAGACCTACGCTCCCAATCTATCGTCGCGACGAGAAAAGCACCCTGCGACTTCTGCAACATACCGTGCACGTGCGAGGAGAATTATGGAGCGCCAACGAGGAATCTGCCTAACTATTGTCTTCCATGGAAGTGGAAGAAGAAATGGCTTTTATACTTCTACCTACTTGTTTTCTAGATAGAAATCGACAATGAATAAACGGAAGACAAGAAAACCTCGGAAACGGCAGTGGTGGGTTTGCCTGGCTTTGCAAAAGTGTAAGAAGTTGGGTCACGCCAAGGCTTCGTTGCCGCACCTCCTGTCGCGCGACGTTGAATACTATCGCGAGTATTGCTGACAGTACGTTTGAGTGCCACTCTTGTCGTAGAGCAAGGGGTGGTTCTTGATCGCGTCGATCAGCATTACAGCCTACACTTTTGGTGCCATGTTCAATGTTACGACCGGAAGTTTACATGCTAGTGCAGCTTCCGGTCGAGCAGAACGACTTTCCGCCGCGTTTCCGCTTCGCCATGGCGAAAAAACGGTCCGAGACCAATTTGGCTCGCCGCCTGTTTTTCTGCCTGTTTTGCCGCTTAGGCGGGCGGATTTTTGCAACATTTTGCCGCTTCCGACAGCTTCGAGACCAAGTTCCTACGCGAACGCGGCCTAACCGGCACCTGAAGGGAAGCGGCGGAAATGTATACCGGAAATTTCGACCACCTGGGTACTGTAACGTGCACCTAAATCTAAGTAAACGGGCCTCGAGCATTTTCGCCTTCATCTAAAATGCGGCTGCCGCATTTGTTGCTTCATTTGTTGCGCATTTGTTGCGCATTTGTTGTTTCAGAATGCGGACGCCACATTCGCGCCCAAAACCTCACAGAGTGTCAAGGCCTTGACAAACACCGTGACAGTTTTTTTCCATATGCAGACATGATTCGCTGTAAATTACCAACCCAAACGGAAGCGCCCAGGAATGAAAGTGTGAAAGTAGCACCGGTTTCTTGAAATATGTCAGTGCGAAGCGACGAGAGAAAAGGGTGGGTTAGTGGGGGGGGGGGGGGGGGGTGCAAAAAATTTCGGGGGGGGTTTGAACCCCCTGAACCCCCCCCCCCCCCTTGGCTACGCCACTGAACAGGGGTATTAGACTGGAGGAACTGGGGGCATGTGCGCAGGTTGATCGACATTCCTTTGCTAAAGGGAGGTCACCCCTAAAAGCTTCACTCTGTTGTCCGAGGTTGCTCGTCTCGAGCTGGAAGGTAAGTAATCAATAGTGCCTGTTGTTGAGCCATCTTTTGTAACTAACGCCACGGGTTACTCAGGTCACCCGCGGCTTTTCGCGGCCCAGTCAGGGCCCACTCCTGTATAATCAGTCATATAGGACATCGGCTGGCGCGTACTTGGAAAACAATTCGTTTTATTAGCAATGTTTTCGACAATGATCGCACCTTTTTTGAGTCAAGCAAACCGGAACAGAAAGTAAAGAAAGCATGCAAGCTATCCGGTTGCATGGAAGACATCAACTGCGTGAAGTTACGTTTTCAGTCCCTCTAATCCTGCATCACGTATTATTGAAAACTGCTTTACCTGAATTGTCCCCAACTTTATGATGCCTTCTCTTTAGTATAGTGGCAGGGGCCTACCTCTGGAGACCTAGTATATCATGCGATCCGTGCGCAAAGTTTAGCGCAGATAAAAGCTATGCCAGCGCTCGTGTACCCAATTAACTAAACGTCGTGATTGGCGCGGTGTCAGCACGTCTCGCATGAAAAAGAGCAAGAACGCCGCAATTGTACGGTTGATTAACGACTGCTAATTAACGATCCCGATTCTTTCATCGCCGCTTTTCACCGCTTCAAGCACGTGTAGCAACAAAGAGGAACGAAAACGAAGAAAAAAAAGAAGGGGGGTGAACTACCTTCTTTGTCGCCGTCGCTGATTATACCCTCAAGCGCGGCTTGCAAGACCGGCGAGCCGGGACGTAGTCGTATCTTCTCAAAAGCAGCGCCAAGTACCGACGATCCTTCTACCTCTTGAACGACTCGGCATGTATAGCAGCCCACTTGAAAGGACGAATCGTGATTGTGCGCTTTAATCTGTACCCTTAATAATAAATATGTTTTTATCCTCATCAACCTTATTCTTCGCTTGCGTCAGTAGGCTCTCAGTGGACCAAAAGCGCCACGGTACTCCTTGAGAGCTCTCGTCTCGCGCGTGCACCACGACTCCGCTCGGACGTCGCCGGGGACTCGACAGAGGAGCCGTGCCAGAAAACAGGGCACAAAAACCCTATATACAAAGGGCCGCACAAGGATGAGCCTTTTGTTTCTTTTTATTTCCCCCTTTTTTTTCTCTCTCTCTCTTTTATGTTTGTTTGGTTATTACGTAGCTCTAAATAAAATGTGAAAGACAAAGAGAAATGACCGAAAATGCGCTCCTCCATTCCATTCCTTGTTTTTACATGCCCATCAAATGTAGAATGACAGCGCACAAATACGAGAATGCTGGCGTTAATGTGCAACCCCAGCAATGGCGGACATCGACTCTAGTTACCCGCCATAGTTGCTTAGTGGCTTTGGCGCGGCGCTGCTAAACACGAGGTCATGCGATCAAATCCCAGCCACGGCGGCCGCATTTCAATGGGGGCGAAATCCAAAAACGCTCTTGTACCATGCATTGGGTGTAGCTTAAAGAACCCCCAGGTGGTCGAAAGTAATCCGAAACTCTCGACTTCGCCATGCCTCATAATCAGATCGTGGTTTTGGCACGTAAAACTCCACAATTTAATTTTTCAGTTAATCGAAGCACCTTCAAGATTAAAAATTCGTGGATAACGCACGCAGTGCACTGAACGAAAACAGAATACCCATAAGAAAAAAACAGGACCACGCCAACAGCTTTCACTGCTTTCACCGCCGAGCGTGAATTCGGAATCGTTGATCTGATAACCGCAGCGCGTATAAGACGAGAGGCCGGCTGGTCGACTGTGAATCAGCAGTTCTGCTGCAATTGATTAGTGTACAAGAGGTTCGGTCGCGCTTAGAGAAGGCGGGTGCAGAATATTAAGAAAAGGACCTGGGCCGGTACATTGTAGCGATGCCTTTCCGGTAATAATGCCCTTTCGCGCTTATCGCACTTTGTCAGTGGCCGGAGCGACGGTCCGCTCGCGTTATCAACACGATCAGCCGGCCGTGAGGGTGGATGATAAGACTAGTATAGAATAAGTCATAAGGCATCGCTACAAAATCGGAGCCCTGCCCCCCGCACCCCCTCCCCTCCATCCCATGCCTCATGCAACTTTTTTGACCGATCGGACTGTCGTGCGGCTTCACCAGTTGTCTTATAAAAAATCAAAAACCCTTTTTTTTTTGCGCAGTAGTGCTCGTAATCTCAAAAGCTGACTTTCAAAGAATATTGCAAGTTTGCTAAATGGTGGGGATGGGCGCATGTTTCAGGATATGCAGACGCAGGCTTGACGTCCTTAATCTCATTTGGCCTCGGTTTACGAGTCAATTCACGCATTTGCGTGCAGGCGCCTCGAGCCACCCGCACCGCCGTTGGCCGAGCGTCATCAGGCCGTCCACAAGAATTACCAATCGTTCTACTCGATACAGAGATTTAGGTGCACGTTAAAGAACCCCAGGTGGTCCAAATTTCCGGAGTCCCCCACTACGGCGTGCCTCATAATCAGATCGTGGTTTTGGCACGTAAAACCCCATAATTTAATTTTAATTTCGATACAGAGAAGTCAACCTGGCGGAAACAACGCCGGCATATCGTGTGCTTCGGCTCTTGTGACATCGGTATCGGCAAAGGCGCGGTACCACCATAGAGAAAGGAATTCAACAAGAGCGGACACTCCGGACACTCCCATAGAGCCCAGCGGCCGAATTGACGGCAGCGCGCCAAGCGGTCGGCATCAATCACTTCTGTTTTCGGTTTAAAAAAAATTAAATTATGGGGTTTTACGTGCCAAATCCACGATCTGATTATGAGGCACGCCGTAGGGGGGGACTCCGGAAATTTGAACCACCTGGGATTCTTTAACGTGCACCTAAATCTAAGTACACGGGCGTTTTCGCATTTCGCCCCCATCGAAATGCGGCCGCCGTGGCCGGGATTCGTTTTCGGTTTTGGACGCGCGCATTTTCAACGCTAGCTAGCACGCCGGCTGCGCTTTTTTTTATTGCGATAGCACTTATATGGACACTTCAACCGGATTTCTGCCGTCGGCGTCGCCGTCGTCGTCGCCGTCGCCGTGAGGTTCCGTATAGAAAAAATCTTCGCCGCGCGCCGTATGCCCGAGCGGAAGCGTGCGGGGACGCGCGCTATCACGGAGAGCGAACGCACTCAATCTTCCACACGCAAGCAAGGAAGCGGGAAGCCAGCGCCGGAGGGAGCAGGGGGGCACTTCTACTCTGCCAACAACCGCGCTCGTCGCTCGCCTGCACCGTCTCTTATCTCCACACGGCTCTGACCTTTCTATGCGATGTGCATTCGCCGCTCAGTTTCCGTTGAAGCGATAGACCGCACGTACCTTCGCCTGCTGCGGCGTATGCGTTTTGACAGTCGTTGTCTGCAGTCATTCAGTGTGATCTATTCATGTTTGTTTGTGCGCGCTCACACCACGCTTGTTCATTCAGTTCGTAATAGTCGGGCGACATTTTCCAACGCACGCTACACATGCAATGCTGCCCGGATCGGCAGTGCAGCGCTACAGGTGTGTCCCTTCGCACGCGCTGCCCACGGGAAGCGCTTCTCATCAACACCACCGTTTCACACGCGCCTTCTCGTGGTCATCGAGTCTCTCTTCATGTCGGTCTACTTACGCCGCAGCACACCTGCTTACTTAACCAGCTCATGTTTACTACAGTTCATATTGCTACCAAAGTCGCTCACGTTACTTCGTATGGCATTGCTCTGTTGCTATCGCATTCATTGTTCGCCCTTAGGGCGAAACTGACATTTTTTTTGCCTTACCGCGCACGGTATTCGCGCGGAATCTGTTTATTATTTGGTAAAAATGATTGCGAACGATCTTGTCGAGTCCCATCGAATCTGTGCCACGTGCAATTTCACAAAGTAGACGCAGACTCCTTGTGAAATGAGGAAATATTTCTTTTGATCCATATAAAAGCTCGTTCCGCACTTTTTGTGCGTTCATTCAACGTTGTGACACCAGGTAAGCAGTTGCTTCCATATGAAGCTCCATCGGACGGCATCAGCTGAAAAAAAGTAAATTACAAGCATGTTACATTTACAAGCATGTAACAGCATGTTACAAGCATGTGTCATTTGCTATTTAGATATAGGAATACTGCGTGTAGAGGCGAAACGTGCGAAAGCGGTGAATGAGCGGCATTACAAACAAAAGCAATTCGCTTTTACATACATGGCGTAGGAAAAACCCGACTCATCCCAAACAATAGCGTAAAATATGAAAACATCTGATTTCTAATCATTCCAGCATTTCCGGAAATTATTTCCTGCACTTTAGCAGCACAAATACACGGGCGACTTCGCGTTTCCAAAACTTGGCCTCGGGCGACGCGACGGTACATTACATACAGAGAGACGGACGCACCAGAGGCTCCCAGCCGGACCATGCTAGACGTTCGCAGAATGCCTTCTACTCGCACTCAAGACAAATGCGTGGGTGCAAAGCCTGTTTTCAGTCCTTTAGAAGACGGAATTTTCAAATTACAAGTTTGGTATGTTCCTCAGCGTTTTTTTTTTATTTTTTTTTTCCTCGCTTTCTGCCGGCACCAGCAACACACTCTCATGTTATCACTCTTGGCAATCGCCCATCGCGTTTTCGACAGGCGTGAGTACCGAAAAAGGTATATGTTGTTGCGGGGCCACAAAAAACGTCACAAACTTGTCCCTCTAAGATTCATTACACGCCAAACAAACTTTGTCACCACGGCCGTGCTGCTTATCGCTAACTGCGTCACAGCGCGCTGTGCGGCCAGTGTGCCTCAACAGAACCGAAATAAGTTACAATAGTCCCCTAGAAAGCGTCGGAAACATGCCCCAGCACAATTCATTAACTCAAATTAACTGCGCCAGGATGGCCGAGCTGTTTTTCGCTAACTGCGTCTTAAGTCTCAGTCCCATGCCGTAAGCCTAATTTCGTCGTAGAATGTGAAACAAGATTTCTCACCTTGCCGTAGTCCAATAGTGCAATGGTGTCTTGTCCCAGTGCAGAAGGAACGCAAGAATACGCCCGGAGCCCAAGAAACCAGGATACATTTAAAAAAAAATGGAGACGGACGGGTCGCCGCGGGCGAGCGCTAAAACGCACGCGCAGCCGCCCTCACTCGCTTCGGGGGAGTGTCGATCTGGCGGATGACGCATGCATCTGGCGCGTCATTTACCTGTCGCTAGGTAAGGCAAGAAAAATAAGTCGCAAAGTTTAAGTTCATTTATACGCACAACGTTTTAGTTTTCCCGGCGGAGAACTTAAAAAATAAATCAATGTCCGTTAACCTAATTTCACTTTCTTTTTTTTCGATACTCGCGGCAGCTAACGTTCGGCATCAATGCTATAGCGTGACCTATGGTGACGTGTTTCCTGTTGCCAGTTTTTACCGAGTGTCCCCTCTTGTTGAATTTCTTTCTCTATGATACCCCCCTGGCAGCAGGACATGCTTACTAAGCACTTTTGACCGGTATACGGTCGGAGCAGCGGTCTTTATCGTGTGCACTGGAGCTGTATATACGATCACCCTCATCGCCGCGCAATAACTTATCTGCAGCACCTGTGAGCACGGCGGGGTGCGTCGCGAATCGCACTGAAGGCGGGAAAGGTAAAGTCCCTTTAGGGAAAGGTGCGGACGGGGCCGTTGTCGTCTTTACAGCAGTTATTGCATATGGACCGCGACCGGGCTATCGCTACTGAACCAACCGCGCCTCTACCCGCCATATGAATTTTTGAAGTAAGCTTTTGCCGTAATAGTACGGTGTACCTACTAGAAGGGGGTAGTGTGTTTAGGGGCGGCACGCGCCATGCATTGCTGCTGGGCGAAAAGTGCGAAAAGGTCCGGCACTTGGATGCCAGCCCATGCAACAACAGCGCCGCCGCCAACATCCGTCGCATGGGGTTTCCCGTCGCTCATTCCTGCTGTTGTCAGCTGTGCTGCTTGTACGCCGCTAGCGTGTGCGTCGAACTTTGTTAAGGCAGGTGATGTTGAGTTTAATGAAGTTGGGCTATTTGATAACGAGCATAATAAGACATGATTACTAGCGTAATTACTAGAGGCCGGATCTTTAAGCATTAAAAAAGAGCGTTTTAGGCGCCAAAATAGGCAGGCAAAACAACGTTTTAGGCCTCTAACGTCGTTAATATAGGCACAATAAATTTTTACATAAATGCAAATAACTTCAAACTAAGACGTGCGCGGCCTATATCTACGATAGGGAAACAAGATAGGTTATTGTCTCCGATGCTACAAAGGCGCGAACAGTTGAACATAGCCGTGCAATTGTCCCATAAAACTACTGGACTAATGACGATCAATTGGCTTCATTCAATAAGCACACTGCTCATATTCATGTTCAATGGCCACTGTACTGGAGCGTCGCATATAGTGAAACAGGTATGAAAATAGATACTTGAAAGCTGGAAATACTGATTTAAAAAACTGATACTTTATGTATGACTGACGCAAATAAATTAAGACACAACAAAAACAGGCAAATAACAAATGCAAGAGAGACTACTATTTATTAAGAAATTAGCATGTTCTTACATGAGGACTGTTAGGTACAACTCTTCGCTATTTTCTCATATACAATGGCATTATCAGAATTGTACAGGCCAGACGTCCCAACACTGCCTAATGCAGTACCGCCCATTTGAAGTGCACATGTTTGGAGAGCACGCAGAACGTAGTCGAAGAGTCACTGTGATGATTGTGGAAACAATAGCAAACTACCACAATCTCCAGATTTTTGGATTCAAAATTGTGCCTCTTGTCACTGAGAATGATCTCGTACGCTGAGAAGGAACGCCCGACGGTGGTGAACACCTTAAAAAGTAAATTACAAGCAAAACAAAAGCCGCGTGCACATCACATTTTTCTTTCTTCTTTTGCTCTTTACTCTCCTTTCCCCTGACGGCTCTCCGCGGTTTCGCATTCGCCAACCGCTCGCGCAATGTCAGCGCGGCGGCGTATGCTGGCCGGCGCGTCTGATTTCAATGCTGCTAGCAGTTGTTTTCCGAGAGTTGGTTAAATTAAAGGACTAGGTTGAACCCCATAGAGTACCGAACAGTCAATGTTGCCCGGTAACATGAATAACGGTCTCTAACTGCATTCGAAAGCGAAACTTGAGGCTAAGTAGTGTTCATATAGGCGCCGATATTGAAAATAGGCATTTATAGGCATTTAGGCACAAACGCCAAAATAGGCATTTATAGGCACTATAAAAACCCTATAAAATCCCTCCTTAACCTCTGATTCATGCTCATATATCAAAGTGGGGCGATAGGAGCGCAAGGAACAAAACGGCATTTGCCTAAAATCCGGTCTCTAGTAAGTACTAGGTCCCGTGTTCTTTCATTCTCTCTCTTGTTGCGCTAGTAATCATGTCTTATTATGCCCGAACTTTGTGTTGTTAGTGATTTTTTTTTAGTTTATGTAGTTCAAACGACAAACTCGTTTAAAATAAAGGCTTGCTTTTCCCTGATGTGTTCCAGTTATACACAGCGGTTGTCGACGCAGTATAATGATTTTAATGATAAAGTATTGAATTACTTTTAATTATCCAACTTCTAAATAACTCATGCAAGTGAAACGTAATTACTACTTTTAATAATTAATTATTTATTAAATGTTTCATCGATTGTTTGAATACTTATTAAATCAAAGTGTGCTGTTAGTTTGCATTACTCATATTACCTACAAAATTGAGTAATTAGGCAGTTATTGTTATTAATTTGTTATTGCTATTAATTACTTTTGTTATTAATTACTCTTGCTATCTCCAGTACATTGTTCATCTTGCGACTTTTAGAAATTAAGTAGCCCGTCTCTTTACAGAATGTCCATGTATTGTTTAAGTGATATCTGCATACGAAGGAGTATGTTTTCATTCATAATTTTTTTCATTTGTGACACGTAATTGTAAGAAGTGCATGTGCATTTCCACAGTTGTTGATTTTCTGCAGCGTAACGATGTACAAGCAACAATTGTGACTTCTACGGCTAACTATTGTATAACACTTGATTTCATAGGGCCAAATTTTATGTAACAAGTTTGGCTCGCTCTGCTTTTCAATATGTTTAGCCCATGCTGAAGTGGCGCCACCTAGTGACCTCGACAAAAGGAGCCTCAGCCACGGGCCCTCCCTGAACACACTCCCCCCTTCCAGTACACTGTAGTAATAGCGTTAACAATCCAACGTTAAAATCCACTGTGTTTGGCGACGTCATAGTGCACAGCTATCGCTTTAACCGCCCTTTAAATGTTCGGTGCCAACCTCCGTCGCATCCAATGCCCCTCGTATTGAAGCGACAGCACCCACTGGGTTTCGCTACCTTTCACAGAAGCAACAGCATAATCATACGCTCATAGGATACACAAGGCGACAGCTGTCGCTTTGATATTTCATAAAATTGCCGGGACAGATTTACAAATAACCAATTTTTAGCTTAGACCATAATCGCACCCCATGCCACGTCACATCGGCTCATTAACTTCCCCTATGTCTTCACAAAATGTGATAAAGCTATAAGAGTGAGATACACCACCAACCACCGAAAAACCGCGGGTAAGAGGCCTAATAGTGTTACGAGAACTGCAGCGCAATTAAACACCCGGCCGACAAAAAGAAACGAGCCGGACGAGCGCTGAACTTACAACAGGTTTTATTGGAACGAATTTTACAGGTATATGCACTATCCATATACAGGGTGTCCCAGCTATCACGCAGCACGATTTAAAAAAGGGGGAACGGCGTTACGCCAAGCAAACCTAGTGCGTATTGTTTCCAGTACAGTGGAGTAGCCGCCAGTATTTTTTCGTTACTGAAATTTGATTAGGTAATTGAAATTAATTATCTAACTCGAGAAGTGCTCTCCTAATTATCAAAGTGTCAATGACAAGATGGTAGAGCAACATGAAAAACTACCGATACAGCTTTCTGTTGCTCAATACGTGCTACATAAAAGTGTTTTTCCGAGCGGGAAAGAAGCCCGCAAATGCACGCAAAGTGCCTCGAGCGGCCAGTCGCACGGCAGTAGTAGCAGTAGTAGTAGTAGTAGTAGTAGTAGTAGTAGTAGTAGTAGTAGTAGTAGCAGCAGAGGAGGAGGAGGAGGAAGAGTGCCTTCACCGCAACGCTTGAAACAAAATAGCAGACCTTTGCGCAACTCTGCGAAGCGTATACAGATGCACCATTGTGCCTAATAGACTTTGCAGCGGCACTTGGCTTCAATTTTGCAAACTACAGGTTTTGCCGCTCAAATGAATCCCAACGCCAGCCGATTTATTCCCAGCGTCAGTGAATTTAATCTGTGCAGAACGTCCTTAAAGAATGTTCGAATCCCGAGGCAAGCAAAATCTTGTGAAAATGTTTGGAGTTGAAACCCTTTGTTCAAAAAAATAAATAAATAAAGAGCATGATGGAAGACCACTAGATTTTCCCCTATGTGACCAACGACAACGTTTGGAGTTTCTTGTTGTTGTTTTTTTCTCTCTCTTTTCCTTTTTGTTGTTTTCTTTTTCGTTTTTTTCTTCTTTTTTTGTGAGAGCGGCAGACATGTCGATTCGAGTAAACAATTACGAGAAAATGTTAGCATGAGATTGTTAAGAGAGGTAATGACGCACGCCCGATGTCATCATGGCTCTCAACCGAAACACCTTAGAGTAATTCAGGGATGACTAGACATTAGCACGTTTTAGTCACTAGTGAATAGAAATAACTTTTTCTGCTATGGGCTACCTGTAGCCTCCAAACGAGCACGTCATCATAAAAAACAATCAGTAATCGCACTGTAAATTAATGAGCAATTAACTAAGCAACTACACCTTACAGCTAACCTGTAGGACTATACTCGACCTGCGTGCTGGCGTAGTGGCTATGGCGTTGCGCTACTAAGCCCGAGGGCGCATGATCGAATCCCGGCCGCGGCAGCCGCATTTCGATGGGGGTGAAATGCAAAAACGCCCGTGTCCCGTGCAGTGGGTGCATGTTAAAGGGCCCCTCACCAGGCTACATAGTAAATTTTGGTTACACGCTGGAAGTTGTTACGTGCCTTCTAGGAAGTGTTCTACCGCACGAGTTTTTCAAATTAGTTAATTAATAGCAGAGATGGAAATATTTGAAGTGCCGCGAACCTGTTATTTCAGGAGACGAGCATCACCACCAACATAGACGCTCTCTCCCCTTGTTTCGTCTAGCCTCCGGAAGCGACGTTCCTTCCCTGCATTATCCCATAACGGAGTCGGAGGATCTAGCTTAATTAACTGTGCCTTAATTAACTTCACCATATATCGTGGGTTCGACTCCCACCAATGGTGATTGGTTGGACTCCCATAAATTTCGGTGCAATTTAATTTTGGTGCCATAACGCCGGACGGTCAATTTTTCGATAACGCCGGACATTAGATTTTTCGACCCATGAGCCAATTAAGGCTTTCGCCTTAAAAACACCCAGACGTTCTGTTTGTATGCTTTATTGTTAATGTGAAGGCATTATATGGCTCACAAAGCGGAAATCCGGCGGCGTGGCCAGATATATGCTACAAAACATCACGTGGTCACAAAGACAGACCACGCGCCATTTGATGCTTCCATTGGTGCAAGTGCATGCGACGCCACGTGCGCTTCCGCCAATGATAGAGGAGTGGCTCCGATGGACGAGCAAGTCACGTGGTCACAGACAGATCGCGCCGGTGGCTAGTCTATATTGACCCTTTTCGCGGAGCAGTTTGTTCTAGAAAAAAGTTGTCGCAGTTTCACCAGAAACGCGAAGCATCAATTGCGATAGCAAATTTGTAGAGAGCTATTCGGAGTAATAATAGCTTTATCAGCTGTATAAACTTGGACATGCAGTAGCACCGGCAACACGCAGAACTGTTGTCGACGCCGTCGGCGTTTTGCCCGCGTTCGCACAAAATGCGTGCGGCGTTGGTGACTGTTGCCGAAGCCTCTGATATAAATAGGCACTTGGTGCCGCAGCTAAACGTCGCCTCCCTTCCCTCCCCCTCCCTCCCCCACGGCCTCTCGCGCGTCGGAAGAAGGGGCGTTTGCTCTACATATATGGTGATTGTAAACGAGGAAAGAGACGCCTACTTCTGCAACCCTTAAGGGAGCACGGCGCAGAACGCGCGTTTATTCTCCGCCGTGGGTTCACTCCCCGTGAAAGCGCGCGTCCCTCGCACCCTTTCACTCGCACATACAGCGTGAGAACTGGTGAGGATGAATGACGAATATCTCAACAACGTTTAGTTTCCAGATGACATTGTCCTGTTCAGGAATGCTGCGGACGAATTGCAGCAACTGATTGGGGACAGAGACAGTGTAGGAGTACGAGGAGGAGGAGGAGGAGAGAAATAGAAGGCAGGGATGACCGTGTAGGAGTAGGGTTGAACATTAATATATGGAAGACAAAGGGAATGTTCAATAGCCTGGTAAAACAACAAAAATTCATGGTCGACAGTGAGCCTCTAGAATCTGGCAGGAGTACGTTTATCTCGGTGAATTACTCACAAGGGACGCTGATCATGAGAAGGACCCGCCGCGGTGGCTTAGCGGCTATGGCGTTGCACTGCTAAGCACGACGTCGCGAGATCAAATCTAGGCCGCTGCTGCGGCATTTCGATGGGGGCGAAATTCAAGAACACCAGTGTCGCGTGCATTGGGGGCACGTTAAAGATCCCTTGTTGGTCAACAATAATCCGGAGTCCCCCAATACGGCGTGCCTCATAATCAAATCGTGGTTATGGCACGTAAAACCCAAGACTTCTTCATGAGAAAGAAATTCACAGAAGAATAATATCTGTTGGAGCGCATACGACAGGCATTACCAAATCATAACCAGGAGCTTACACCTATCGTTGAGCAGAAAAATTTACATACATTGCATTGTACCGTTAATAACATATTGGGCCGAAACTGGAAAAGATGCAACCGTGCGCTGCGCGGTCACATACCGTGCTGACGGACGTGCGGCCGGGTGCTGTTGGCCTTGCAATGAGGCCTTATGAAACATTTATTATGCAACTGTCTCGTTTTACAGCGGAGCTGTTTGAACCTCCCTATAATGATCATTCCGTCGTCCTCAAGTTCGCCGAGCTGGGGTAGAGAGAGCTGAGAGAGAGCGAAAGCAGAGTATAAAAATAGCATCGCGCAGCATAGCGGATGCGAGGTGGAGAGGAGGAGTGAGGACGCGTAGAGCTGCTGTCGACGCCGACCGTGTTTCCCCGCGTTCGCGCCGAACGCGCCCGGTGTCCGTGACTGCAGCCGATGCCTCTGGCGGCGGCACGGCAGGTTTCGACCAGAGAACTGGACACTCATCGCTTCCGAAAGGCTGAAGCGAGAGCTAGAGAAGCTGAAACCAAGTGTCGCAGAAGAGAACATCCCAAGTTTAGCCCTGCGTGCATGTTCTGTTCCTATTTGCTCACTCTATTCTTTGTCGTTGCGTAATTTTAGTCTTTGTGGCCTGTCATCTTGTTGTTTCTCTCCTTTTTACTTCCCTTGTTCCTATCTATGACTTCTTTTTCTATACCCTCCTTCCTAAAGAGTACGCAGGCTTTGTGCACCTCTCGGTGGCAGTTGCAAGCCTGCTTCTTCGCTATTTCCCTCTATGTCCATTGCATGTGTGTTTTGATATTGAATAATAATAATAATAATAATAATAATAATAATAATAATAATAATAATAATAATAATAATAATAATAATAATGTCACGTGGTAGTGACGGTGAAGAATGACACGGTGTCAAAACTGTGAGTTACAAATTTAACTCTTTATAGGGCGAACTAGTGCCCAAGCGCAAACATCCAAGCGCAACGACAGCGGCGAGCAGAGTCGGCGGTCGTCGAAAATCTGAACCCCTATTCTGGACATTCCACCATTTTCTTCGAGGCGTGACGTAGGCGCGACGCTTACAAAATGGCGCCGATGGCCCCGTTTTGTTTACGTAATGTGACGCAAATTTGACGTTTCTCCTAAGAAGCTGTAATGTAGGCATTGAATCAAGCGTTCTTGATAAAGCAAAACAGTTTTCCTCCCCAGTAAAAATAAAGCAGCTAGCTCAAAGCGTACGATTATTCCATCAAAATGGTTTCTCGCTTCCGTCGTCTGCATGCGCGCAGGCTGTCGTCTGCTTCATTAGCTAGGATGCGTATCCTCGGGAAACGGAATGAGTCATCGTATATAGGTGCCCACGCGCTTGCTTTCTACCTTGAGACAACATACGCGACCTGCCAGTGATGATCAGCGCACGCTCTATGCCGCGTTATCGCTATCTCGTGAAACGCAAGTGACTAAGCGGCCGAATATCATCGATAGCGTTGCGCGGGCCTAAGGTATCCGCTTGCGCGACGCAAGCGCCGGCACTGCCATCTCTTGTTCACTTCGCTGCTTACTCGCACCGCGAGAGGAGGACCTTACGAGAGGAAACTACAAGGCGCCGCCTTGCGCACATTTCTTTTTATAAATTAAAAAGTCACCTTTGTCATAGCCTTTGATGACGCTAAAAGTGATTCATATTGATTACCATACAAACGCAGTAGTGAAACGTGCAAAAAGTCGCAGAAAGTTTGCTAGTTTCAACAAATATTATTTCAAATAAACATGTTTTTAATAAAATTGATGGTTCAAAACACAAATGCCAACATAACCGAGAGCGACACAAATGCTATGAGCCCGCGTTGTGAACAAAAGATTTCCATGGCCCTAAATGGCAGGGAAAATGCGGTGATACGCATTCCTCTCGACTGCTATTGCATATGGCTGCTCATTACCATAATTCGCGCGGCTCGTCGCACCACAAATTATGGCGGAAAATCTCTGCAATGGCGGCCCAGCGCAACGTCACGCAACGTCAAATTGACGTTTACGAAACGGCCCTTCCTGTGACGCTCTTCAGGGCATATTCTTTCAGCCAATCAACAACTGACATGCCGGCTATCTTGGAACGCCACCACATATTCACGAAATTGCAGATGCACTGTACGAGCTTCTGCACGCTACAGACAGACAGACAATGAACTTTTATTGAGGTCCTGAGGGACTAGCCGGTGGAGACCCGCTGGGGCCCCCGGCTCGCCGCTGGCTGCTCCCATGTCGGAATCGGGAGGCCAAGCCTCTCCGCTCTTTCACGGGCCCTCTGGACGGCCATGGACTGGAACTTGAGTTCCGTACTTGAGATGGCCTCGTCCCAGTCCTGTTCTGCACGCTACCTTCCACTTTTTTTTTAAAGCGCTAAAGTCGCAATGTAGGTGCCAAGGACCACAAAAAAGTATTAGTCGATAAAATTTGCAGCTCCATGTCACGTTTCGTCATTCTGACGAAAACGCAAAATTGCATTTTGCAAAACTTCCGTTTCCCGGCACAAATTTCAAAACACGTGACCCCTGGACAGCTAATGAGACAACCAAGATGGCGGATAATGGCAGCGGTGCAGCCGCCATGCGTGTCCAGAATAGAGCCTCTGATCAGCGGGTTAAGCGCGTCGGCTTTTATACATGAGTCGTCGAATGTTCCAGCATGTTCCAGCGTAATCGCTGGTGCCCACGTGTCTTCCAGAAAGTACTACACGATTCACGCCCCGCATGCAATCAGATTACACAAGGTCTGGTGACAACATACAACGGAGAGAACCATCGATAACATTCGAGAAACTTCCGATACATGCAGGGGCGTCCTGCGCTGAGCGATAACGTTGAACGTATGTTAGCCGGTGAAAAGCGGTCACACGAGAAAGATAAACAAGTACGTACACGTGTCAATAATAATAATAATAATAATAATAATAATAATAATAATAATAATAATAATAATAATAATAATAATAATAATAATAATGTTCTACTCCAGCATGGATGCTCATATTTGACTTTCTGTTACAGAGTTTGAGGACATATCACACCGTTAGATAGTGCAACGACTATTTTGCGCCTGAAGCCTGAGTGGCGATCAGAATTTGGGCTTAGTAATGTCATGCGGAATGAGAAGCTTCCCATTTTGCTCGGCGCTGCACGTTACGCTATGGAAAGTTGATCAATTCCTGTATCAGCCACATACTATCTTAGTGATTCTCGCCAAGATCGGTGGCAAGCGCACATTTCCTTTGCGCCATTTGCAACGGCAAACGCACATATTTTCGTGAGACAACTAACCTGCATACAGGCTGCATGAAAATATTGTAATCTAATTAATTCCGTTTTTATTTACAAAATGTCACAGGAAGCGTGTTAATTAAGACGAGGTCCGTTCATGTGCTCTGTTTTTATTTCACGTGCGTTAAAGATTTATCTGCTGTCGCTGCCAGCCTCGTGCTTACGTCCAGTGAGCACGTATCTGTTGCTCGCCGGCACCGTGACAGCGGCTTCTGTCGATCCTAAATCCTTTCGAAGTCAACGATGCAAGCGCGCTGTACGTAATCCTCCAGCCAGCAATATCACACACATCACATTTCTCTCGAAATCCGTGGTCCTGAAAAGGTACATGCTGCAGCTTCAGTCGGCGCCGCTTTTGTTGTACCCGCCTCGAAGCGGTGTGCTTTACGGAATCAAAATTGTGCCCCGGCCGATCCACTTAGGTTGGCTCGCGTCCCGTTTTCAAGCCAACTCCGAATAGAAACGGTACCGCTGCGTGGATATAAGACCTTTAGCGGATGATGCTGCTGACAATAGCACATGTACACTTGAAATAACCGTTGAAGCAATATCAGCCATCGCCATTGATCCAAGTCCGTAATGTCAGAGAAGACAGCACTAAAATGCCGTAAACTTCACGGGAATGTTATAAGGAGTAAGGATACAGTAAAGGCCACGGAAGATGTTGACAAAATGTCGGTAACTCGTTCCTTAGCATTATAATACACAGACGCGGGGTAGCTGCGAATAATCAATGATACCGATACAGGTATGTTTCCGCCTTCAAACAAGCAGGTATTCATAATGCCGGTTCATTTCGCAACATTGCTCGTAGCGTATGACATTTAATGTACCACTTTCCTTATCTTTTCAACTGATATTAAAAAGTCGTATGTGGCAATTACCGCTGTTCCGCGTTTTAATGTGGATGACTGGATGCGGCGGACATGACTTGCCTAATAAATCGCAATGTTCAAGCAGCTAATCAACACGAGTTTCATTAAACAGCCTTTTAATCAGTCACTTTACATAGCAAATGTTTCAACTGCAAAGATGAAGTCGAAAAATAATGCAGTCGTGTGTAAATTCAGACACTAGCAGCAGTTTCAAGATATTTGTCCCCAAATTTTCTTTAAAAAATGCATTCGTGTTCCAGTTTGTTGCATTCCAGAATGTGCGACGGAAGCTTTTTGAAAACTATTAACTGCAACGGAAACTTATTCCTTGGCACATCTTGGGGATGGATTCCTCAGAACTTGTGCTAGCCACAGGATTAAGCACCTAATCAGATACGACTTCACCCAGCATTTCACAACTGCAACATGTGCCCGGAGAAAAAAAAATGTAAAATCGTTAATTAGTGACAGAGTGACCAATTAGGCATCTTAAGATTGAGATATGTCGCGCAAATAATGTCCACCTTTTCGGGTAATCCAAAGTGGCCAAATTATGTTATACACCACAAACGACTTTTAAAAAGATACACCAGGTGCTGGTGTCGTCTCTTTTTTTTTTTTGATAACATAGCTAACTTTTACAAATTTAATGTGGCAGATAGCCCAATTCTAATCCTTCAACTAGATTATTCGAAATTCATAATTGAATAATTAACAAAACATAACTAATTAAGTGTTTTACTAATTACTTTACGGCACATATTGCAATTTACGAATTGTAGACAGTAAGCTTATACGGCATGTCCATTTCGAACAAATTCTAAGGATCTGACTGGTTTCGAGATATGCGCTGTCAATTTTACAGTACAAATGCAATGTTGTACGTTCCACTTACTTTTTTAACAAAGTGCAGTTTTCCGCATTCAAGCACAAAAAACTGGAACGCCGATGAATTTCGTTGCACACTTTAGGGTTGAATATATCATAGCTGGTGTCATCCTCAGCACGTACATGTCGGCTGCAATTTACAAATTGCAATATGTACTGTAAAGTAATTACTTAAAAACGTATTTCTAAATTTTTTTCAATTAGTCGATTATTCATTTTAATTTCTCGTGCATGTGATGTCCATACCTTATATAATCCAACTCAAAGGAGCCCGTTAAAGAACCCCAGGTGGTCATAAATTAACCCGGAGTCCCCCTCTATATGTATATATGTATACGTTTGGCCCCATAATCAGATCGTTGTTCTGGCGCGTAAAACCCCCAAATTTAATTTTTAATTGCTTTTCAAAACAAAAAAAACTTACACCACCTCCCCCACTGACCACAACAAGTGTGGCCTGTGGTAAGCTGCATTCCATGTATTCATTGATTTAGTTTTTATATTATTCGCTAACTGTACGCTATAGCCTTTTGCGGACGCTAAACTGAAGCTGTCGGAGTGTGGCTAACGGGGACACGCTCTGATTGGATTTACCGAGCATGAGACGCTCTTAAACGAGCAATGAGTGAGAGAATGCCAGCAAAAGTAGGGGGCCGAATTCAGTAAGCTTTTTGTTGGAAAGTACTGTTTCCCATTGATCAGCCATTCGCTAATGAAAATGTCCGACATAACGATTGGCTGGCATCTGGTCTCAAAAACAGTTTGAACGTAAGAACCTTTTTTTTTTGTGTGAATGCGGGCCAAGAAGTGCAGTGTGGCCGCGGGACGTCGAACAAGTGCCGTGAGGCGTTGGCCTGTGGAACCCCGCCAGCAGCACATAGTGGTTGTAGTCCAGGGGCCATATTTTCAGAGGATTCCTTTTATCCGACTCTGTTCGTATCTTTTCATCCACCCCGCCGAGCAGATAATCCCGGCGATAATGGCGGTGCGGCTTTGTACAAGCCAATGATGAAGGTCAAAAAATGTTTTTCTAATTAACAGGGCAGTTGCAAAATGAACCCCACGCCCATCACTTTCTCCCTCGCCCAGAAAGCTCTCATGTCAATGTAGTCGCCAATGAGAGAGACAGAGAAAAACATCTTTAAATGTATGCTAGATATGTCTGACTGGCCATACGCTTAGCATGCTACTCCAGTGATGGGGGTGACATATGAAAGGAAGTATTCATGCTTCATTTCGATGATACGTACGATCTCGACCGGCTGAGTTCGGTCTTCACAGCAAGAATCAGGAGACGGCGACGAAGGAAGGCATCATGATGAGGAAAAAAAATAGAAGGAATGTATTCACTTCATTGGTACATGGTTGTGACTCTATCCGAGTCTCGAGCGGTTCTGCCTAACACGGGGACCAGGACAGCCTTAAATAACCCTTCGCGTACAGCCGATACAATCGGTGGAGAGCTCCCAACCGAAAGGGTCATTCACTTTTCGTGGACTTGTGGTAGTCAAAGTCGGCTTGGGGTTGCGCCCAGGGAGGTATCAGTGCCTGCGTGTTCAGCGCAGTCCCCATGTCAGGTTGTGAAGTCGACGACCTCCTCCCCTCAATGCTTGCTCAGGGCGTGGCAGGGGCCATAGGGGTGACGCTTTCTCGGGGATGAGGGCAATTGCCTCGACACGGGAAAGCGAGCTGGAATGCTTCCCACACGTGAGAGGTCGAATTCCAGGCCGATCATAGCAGTACACACAGTAACATGGAATTAGATCGTCTGGTCGAGGCCAATGTCTCTGAGAAAAGTTAGGAGCACCTTTGTTGTGCGCAAAGCGCTACCAGCGCTGCACCAAGGTTCAAGTATGTATAGCATGCTCTAAAGAGCTGCCACGTAAACTTGAGGCAGATTTTAAAGTAGCCGCTGAGGCAGTAAAGCGTGTGCCGACGCATAAAACATCAGGTAATTCGTCACACGCATGGCACGTATTGCATTGTGGCGAACGCATCGATTGCAGTTTGGGCAAGAAGTATTTCGTTACCGCGACGCTTAACCTAATGCGATATAGACGTGTACGGACACGTCTTGTAAAACCACTCGGCATGTGCATGTCACACTTGGGATCAATATCAGTGTTTTTTTTTGTTTTTTTTATTATTATTATTATTGTCCGGTCCTCATCCCACCACATGACTAAAGTCCCTATATAAGAAAAGTACCGCCATCTACTCTTTCCTCCGCCACCTCCTCTCCTATAGCGCTTGCTTTTTTTCTTTAGTTTTTGCTTGCGAAACCCAAGTCGACGGTGGCGCACCTAGAAAGTCCACGTTGAAGCTTTCAGGCCGGGCGCGCGCCGCCGCTGCCGCCGGTGACTGCGGCTGCGCAGAGGACTTTCAACGTGGCTCTGAGGCGGAAAAAAAGAAAATATAAAGAAGTGAAAAGCGCGTGCTATCATCGTCCCATCGGAGATACAGGAGAGAGAGAAGCGGCGTTTATCAAAGGATGGCGGTACTTTTCTTATATAGGGACTTTACACATGACACGCTTAGAGCGCCCTGCGACGGCATTCATGACTATTGATCCCTTCCTGTTAAAGAATGGCATGGAGACCTGGTCCGGTATTTTGTAGCGATGACTTTAAAGTAATAATGCCTTTTCGCGCTTATCGCGCTTTGTCAGTGGTCAGAGCGACGGTCCGCTCGCGTTATCAACGGGATCAGCCGGCCGTGAGCGGTGGATGATAAGACTATTCTAAAATAAGTCACAAGGCATCGCTACAAAATCGCGGCCCTGGGCCGGTACTTTGTAGCGATGACTTTCCGGTAATAATGCCTTTTCGCGCTCATCGCGCGTTGTCAGTGGTCAGAGCGACGGTCCGCTCGCATTATCAACGGGATGAGCCAGCCGTGAGCGGTGGATGATAAGACTAGTATAGAATAAGTCATAAGGCATCGCTACAAGATCGCGGCCCAGCTGCAATGGCTCGCCGAGCACAGCTCCGGCTGCAATTCAGCTTGAACGTTTCCCACTATGACGCAGTGGTCAGGCGAATGCTATAAAGCGCAATAGTGTAGTGCCGACTACATGACTCGTTATGTAGATCTTGAACGCGCTGATTTCTTGCTCGTGGCGACTTCAAGGAGAATATGGCTGCCCAAGAGTCGGTTAAGAGAACCCATCGACTTGCTGGGTGGTCCAGTATGGCGGCGAAAGCTTCATGAATCGCATCCAGCTCCGTGGTGGTATAGTAGGCGTCCCATGATGACTAAGCCTAGATGGAATCACTGTTCTATTAGATGGCACCCAGACGCCTATCGAAGAGGAATCATGTTACCGAACCATTGGTATGGATGTGGCAGGGACTCTCGTAACAGAAAATATTTGTTAGAGCGCAAAATATTTTAGAGCTGGCAAGGGGGCATTAGCTTTGTCCTTTATATCTAGTATTGTCGCATTTAATCTTCCCGAGAGCGCGCTTCCAGTTTGGCAGAATCGGCGATGTAGCACTTTCATGGGGAGCAGGTCGTGCAGCGCTGAATTATACAAGTGTCCACAAACGGGTGGCTATCTTGCAATTAGTTCTCCCGGGACACTGGGAAAAGAGGGTCGGGATTGGCCGGGATAATGTAACGATTCAATCCCTGTGCTATTCTTGTAGCAGACGCCAGGCCATTGTGACGTTGGACATTTTAATTAGAGAAGACGGCTGGCGAGTGGCAAGTAATGCTTTCCAACGAAAAACTTTGTGAATACTGCTCTCAAGCGAATCTGACAGAAATAATACCCAAATCATGCAGCAGTCGTTCTCGTCGCCTTCTTTTATTGTGTGCACGTGTGTCTGTTTTCGCAATCACAGCCCGTATTTACAAAACTTCTCTTTCAAAGAGCCGCTCTGTCATTGGACAGCGTTTGAGCGCCAGCCAGCCATGATGCCGATCGCCATGGTAACGACGCGACCGCCTCTGCGGCGACCAGTTGCGCACGGCACTTACGTAAGGGACGCTTTGCGAATATGAGCCGAGATCCCTTGCATAATAACCTTTAATCAAATAGCAACAACCGTATATACCAGCTCACTAACAGCTGTTCGCTGTCTGTGATATGTAGCTGGTGAATGTTGCGAAGATCTGCCCGGTTATTTATCTTAGATTTTTTTCTTTGTTTATTACCGCTTTCTTTTTCTCTCATTTCTCGTTTGAGTGTGTATCGCTTTTCAGGCAAGTATACTCACAGCACCGACGGCAACAGCGTGGAATTTCCAACAGCATGGTCGAGCTAGCACTTGCGTTGTAACGAGGCATGCATGCCCTCATGCGAAATACTGAGCGCTGCTGCTCAGCCCGTAAAATTTGTTTCTTCAAGTACGACGTAAACAGGCCGCAGCTCCTCGGACCGCTGCTACGCGGTTTCATGTGAGGGCTGGATGAGCTAACTGAAATGATTGCGTCATTCTAAAAGCTTATCAGTACTTTGGCATAGCTGTGAAGTGATGGAGGACGCTGGTTCCTCGTTTTGCTGGGCGGACGTTGCTCAGTGTGCGCCTTGCCAAACAGAGTACAATTAGAGATGGGGCTGCTCACCGAATGTTCGGCACCTGCCCAGCAGAAAACGCTAGCAGCAGTCACCGTTAAGATGGTTCTTCATCGTTGTCGTGTGATACAAAGACCTCCCGATTTCTCCGTGCAAGGCTATACCTGTAGGAATGTCTACGTGCCTTAGACCTATAGTGCAAAAACGCGTGGCAAAAATGTTTTGTTCATAATAGCGTTCTTTATATTGTACTGCCGCTGTGTATAACACGTGGGCTATAGGAACGTCTGCGTGCCTTGGACCTGTACTGCAAGGAGTGGCAAAAAGTTTTGTTTATAAGAGTATTCTTTATTAAGGCCAAAGCCTTAGATGGCCTCATGGGTCGAAAATTTTATTGTCCGGAAAATTCAATGGCACCAAAACTCAATGGCACAAAAATTGGAGGTCGAACCCTCGATCTTTGGTGGGAGTCGAACGCACGACCTTTAGTGCTACTTAACCCTTTAACTGGCAGCTGAAGAATATTCTTGACCTAACGAAAGCATCTGCATGAACTATACAAATCCAAATATTAGTCTGTGCCTTACAATTTACCTTTATTTATGCACCTGCTCAACAGTGGCATTCAATAAAAACTTGGCGTACGCTGAAAAGCTCAGTAAAGCATAGCAATAAATCAACTTAGACTGATGAAGTATTCTTCGAAACTCTGCTGTCATTAATTACACTGCAATAGGGCAATTATGAGAAAGAAAGTGAAGCTCAAAGTTATTTTTTTTTTAATTGCGCGCGGAAGCCCCAACGTCAGCACTTCAGTGTGACGTCACGACTTCTGAAGTAATTTTTTGTATTTGGGCCACGTTCGCTCAGTAAAAGTTCGGGAACCTTGCCATATTCAGTCTTGGGCTTCTTTAGAACACAATGTAGTCAATCTTTACCGCTAAAAAATTAACTGGGACCTAGAAGACGCTGTCAAAATCCATGATGTCACGGTGAGCTGGTTCGGGAACTTCAAGGTTGTGTCGCCACTCGCCTTCTGTGTTTTTTGTTTCCGGCTTGCCAATCGTCTTCTCGGGGTAAGAGTGGTGTTTTCGGTATCGTGGAAGGGTAACACCGCCTACAAGGCCAGCCGGACTTCTACAGCCGATCGAACCGCCTCGCCGACCGTTCCAGTAGATCGGGATGGTCTTACTGGGGCCTTTCCCGACACTACAATCTTCGACGGCGCTACGTCGAGTACCAGCCCAGTGACCATGTTTGGGTCTGGACTCCGATACGCCGACGAGGACTTAGCGAGAAACTGTTACGATGCTATTTCGGACCATATAAGATCATCCGACGTATTGGCGCGCTGGGCTATGAGGTCGTTCCTGACGGCATTTCGCAATCACAGCGGCGCCGCGCACGACCTGAAGTCATCTACGTGGTGCGTCTTAAGCCTTTCTACGCCCGCTGACGAACTTAGGGACTTTGTTGATTTGTTGTTGTTTTTTTCTTTATTACGTGTGGTTTTGTTTTCGCTGTCATGTTTGTAGCATCGGGACGATGTTCTTAAAGGGGAGGGTATTGACACGTGTACTTGTTTATATTTCACCGGTGACCGCTTTTCACCGGCTAACAAATGTTAAACGTTATCGCTCGGCGCAGGACGCGCCTGCATGTATCGGAAGTTTCTCGAACGTTATAGATGCTTCTATCTGTTGTCTGCTGTGACCGACGATTATCTAATCTGATTGTATGAGCTACGCGAATTGTCTAGTACTTTCTTGAAAACACGCGGGTACCAGGGATTACTCTGGAACCTTCGATTACTCAAAGGCTCTATGCTCGACAGGCATGGCGGCTGTACGGCCGCCATTATCCGCCATGTTGACTCTCTCATTCGCTGTCGAGAGGTCACGTGTTTTGAAATTTGTGCCGGGAAACGGAAGTTTTGCAAAATGCAATTTTGCGTTTTCATCAGAATGACGAAACGTGACGTGGAGCTGCAAATTTTATCGACTAATATTTTTGTTGTGGTCCTTGGCACCTATATTGCGACTTTAGCGCTTTAAAAAGAAAGTGGACGGTAGCGTGCAGAAGCCCGTGCAATGCATCTGCAGTTTCGCGAATATGTAGTGGCGTTCCAAGATAGCCGGCATGTCAGCTTGTTGATTGGCTGAAGGAATATCCCGTGAAGAGCGTCACAGGAAGGGCCGTTTCGTAAACGTCAATTTGACGTTGCCTGACGTTGCGCTGGGCCGCCATTGCAGAGATTTTTCGCCATAATTTGTGGTGCGACGAGCCGCGCGAATTATTGTAATGAGCAGCCATATGCAATGGCAGTCGAGAGGCATGCGTATCGCCGCATTTTCCGTCATTTGGGGCCATGAAAATATTTTGTTCACAACGCGTGCTCATGGCATTTGCATCGCTCTCGGGTGGTGTTGGCATTTGTGTTTTGAACCATCAATTTTATTAAAAACATGTTTATTTGAAATAATATTGGTTGAAAGTAGCAAACTTTCTGCGACTTTCTGCACTTTTCACTACTGCGTTTGTATCGTAATCAATATTAATGACATTTCGTATCATTAAAGGCTATGACAACGGCGACTTTTTAATTTATAAGCAGAAATGTACGCAAGGCGGCGCCTTGAAGTTTCCTCTCGCGGTGCGAGTAAGCAGCGATGTGGACAAGAGATGGCAGTGCCAGCGCTTGCGTCGCGCAAGCGGATACCTGTGGCGCGCGCAACGCTATCGATGTATATAGGAACTTTCTATCGATGATATTCGAACGGTTCTCAGCCAAACGAGTTGGGCTGAGTCACTTGCGTTCACGAGATAGCGATAACGCGGCCTAGAGCGTGCGCTCATCATCCCTGGTATACTTCGTGTATGTTATCTCAAGGTAGAAAACACGCCCGTGGGCGCCGATATACGATGACTTATACCCCTGACACACGGGCACTCTAAAGTCCTTTAGGTAAGGGGACATCTACCGGAAAGGCGTTCAAGCGCAGTGACACACGACAGAGGATTATCTACCTCCCGGCAACGTTCCTTTGCGGGAAAGAAGATCGGACATCTACTTTTCGAGCGGAAAGGTGTACTCTCGCATACAGCGTGCACAACTCATCAATATAAGAACACCTGTTACATAACTAAGGTGCCCCGTAAGTATTTGTTTTACCTTGGAAAATGTTTTAAATTTTAGCGGTAATGCGATTTGCCGAATAGGGAAGATTTACTCTAGCTATACTCTCAAACGCCCGCACCACGTCGTTAGCACCGCCATGTTGAATTCCAAATATGCGTATTATAAGCCATGAAAAATGGGAAAAATATTTTTAGGTTCTACAATCACTAAATGTAATCTACATGCGCAGCTTCTTGTAAATGTATTCTTTCTGGCTGCTTTAACAAGCAACGCTTTTTTTTTTCGGCGTTCATTTGAGGAACCGCCTAAAGAAGTTAGTGCGCTGCCGTGTGTCATCGGCGCAACTCCTTTCTGTAAAGGCTCCTTCGAAGCAACAAAAGGTGTTTCCTGCAAATGACGTTACTTTTGCCCGTATGTCAGGGGTATTATTCCGTTTCCCGAGGACACGCATCCTAGCTAATGAAGCAGACGACAGCTTGTGCGCATGCAGACGACGGAAGCGAGAAACGATTTTGATGGAATAATCGCGCGCTTTGAGATAGCTACTTTATTTATACTAGGGAGGAAAACTGTTTTGCTTTATCAAGAACGCTAGGTTCAATGCCTACATTACAGTTTCTTGGGCGAAACGTCAAATTTGCGTCACGTTACGAAAGCAAATCGGGGCCATCAGCGCCATTTTGTAAGCGTCGCGCCTACGTGACGCCTCGAAGAAAATGGCGGAATGTCCAGAATAGCGGCTTAAGAGCCGACGCGTTTCACCGCTGATCAGATTTTCCGCAATCAGCGACTGTGTTCGCCGCTATCGTTGTGCTTGGAGTGCAACTTGCTTTTGTGGGCACAGGTTCAGCCAATAAAAAGTCCGTTTCGTCATTCGCAGTTTTGCGACTGTGTTCTTCACTGTCGCTACTACGTGACAATATACACATTTCGCATACTCAAGTCATTTACTGCGCACACCAGTTCACGGCACGACACTATAACCACGGCGACAGCGATGGCACGACGACTACTAATACGATCACATTGCCGCTGACTGCCAGCGGCAGTCAGCGGCAAATACGTTCTTGGAGCTAATCATACCATGCCTTTCAGCAGGTGCTGCATGCGGTCATCGGACGCTTCATTGAGACACGGGCAGTGCAGCCGCTAACATCGGTGAGCCTGGATCTGCGCAGGGTCTGCGCATACAGCGGGTCACCGTCTGCAATTTTCGTCCGCAAGCTGTCACCATAGAGAAAGATATTCGATAAGAGTGGACACTCCCATAGAGCCCAGCGGCCGAATTGACAGCCGCGTGCCAAGCGGTCGGCATCAATCACTTCCGTTTTCGGTTTAAAAAAAATTAAATTATGGGGTTTTACGTGCCAAAACCACGATCTGATTATGAGGCACGCCGTAGTGGCGGACTCCGGAAATTTGGACCACCTGGGGTTCTTTAACGTGCACCTAAACCTAATACACGGGTGTTTTCGTATTCGCCCCGAATCGAAATGCGGCCGCCGTGGCCGGGACTCGTTTTCGGTTTTGGTCGCGCGCATTTTCAACGCTAGCTAGTACGCCGGCGGCGGTTTTCTTTTTTTTTTTTTTTTTTCCTGACCGCGCACGATCTTCGTGCGGAATCGGTTTATTATTTGGTAAAAGTGATTGGGAACGATCTTCTCGAGCCCCATCAAATCTGTGCCACGTGCAATATGTGCAAAACTCCTTGTGAAATGCGGAAATATTTATTTTTCTCTACATAAAAGGTCGTTCCGCGCTTTTTGTGCGTTCATCCAACGTTGTGACCCAAGGTAAGCAGTACCCGTATGAAGCTCCATCGTACGGCATCAGCTGAAAAAAAAAGTCAATTACAAGCATGTAGCAGCATGTTACAAGCATGTGTCATTTGGTATTTATATATAGGAATACTGCGTCTAGAGGCGAAACGTGCGAAAGCGGTGAATGGGCGGCATTACAAACAAAAGCAATTCGCTTTTACATATACATGGCGTAGAAAATACCCTACTCATCCCAAACAATACCGTAAAATATGAGAAGATCTGATTTATAATCATTACCCCATTTCCGGGCATTATTTCCTGCACTTTAGCAGCACAAATACACGGGCGACTTCGCGTTTCCAAAACTTGGCCTCGGGCGACGCGACGGTACGGCCGTATACATACAGAGACGGACGCAACAGAGGCTCCCAGCCGGACCATGCTAGACGTTCGCAGAATGCCTTCTACTCGCACTCAAGACAAATGCGTGGGTGCAAAGCCTGTTTTCAGTCCTTTAGAAGACGGAATTTTCAAATTACAAGTTTGATATGTTCCTCAGCGTTTTTTTTTCCTCGCATTCTGCCGGCACCAGCAACACACTCATGTTATCACTCTTGGCAATCGCCCATCGCGTTTTCGACAGGCGTGAGTACCGAAAAAAGGTATATGTTGTTGCGGGGCCACAAGAAACGTCACAAACTTGTCCCTCTAAGATTCATTCCACGCCAAACTACGTCACCACGGCCGAGCTGCGTATCGGTAACTGCGTCTCAGCGCGCTGTGCGGCCAGTGTGCCTCAACAGAACCGAAATAAGTTACAATAGTCCCCTAGAAAGCGTCGGAAACATGCCCCAGCACAATTCATTAACTCAAATTAACTGCGCCAGGATGGCCAAGCTGTTTTTTGCTAACTGCGTCTTAAGTCTCGGTCCCGTGCCGTAAGCCTAATTGCGCCGTAGACTGTGAAACAAAATTTCTCACCTTGCCGTAGTCCAATAGTGCAGTGGTGTCTTGTCCCGGTGCAGAAGGAACGCAAGAATACGCCGGGAGCCAAAGAAACCAGGCTACATTAAAAAAAAAAAGCAGACGGACGGATCACCGCGGGCGAGCGCTCAAACGCGCGCGCAGCCGCCCTCGCTCGCTTCGGCGGAGTGTCTGGCGGATGACGCATGCATCTGGCGCGTCATTGGCCTGTCGCTAGGTAAGGCAAGAAAAATAAGTCGCAAAGTTTAAGTTCATTTATACGCAAAACGTTTTAGTTTTCGCGGCAAAGAAATTAAAAAATAAATCAATGTCTGTTAACCTAATTTCACTTTCTTTTTTTTTTTCGATGCTCGCGGCAGCTAACGTTCGGCATCAATGCTATAGCGTGACGTATGGTGACGTGTTTCCTGTTGCCAGTTTTTGCCGAGTGTCCCCTCTTGTTGAAGTTCATTCTCTATGCTGTCACCCTCACGTCAGCACATCACTTAGCCTGAACCCCAGACGCTTGGGAATGCCTACTTAAGGAACAGCATCGCTCGGCTTCTTTGCAGTCAGCGGCAAATATATATATATATATATATATATATATATATATATATATATATATACGTTCCCAGAGCTATTCATTCCATGCCATTCGGCAGGTGAGCCTTTTTGCTTTTACTTATTTTGTCATTGTAATTTTTTGCCGCTGACTGCAGGGAAATGCCTTCTGATTGTGCTACTTGTTCTAAGCCGTTACCTTTCGATGCGAAATTTTTAACATGTTCGGTTTCCCAAGAAGGTTTCCATCTAGGAAAACGATGCTCTACAGTAGCTGAAAACAGCTGCACAAAAATGAGTATCGTTAAACGTGAAACCTGGTTGTGCCAAACATGTCGACCGGAAAAAATCACACAGGAGACTTGACACAGACAGCAAAAGAAGAATCGTTTGCACAGCAATTTATTGCTGTAAATGAAAAGTTGAAAGTTAGACCTATTTGCATGTGACGTAGAAATGCTCGCTACGAAAGTAGAGGAACTCCTTACATTTAAGGACTTGGTTGGAAAGATTGAGAACGCGATACAGGAAGTGCAGACTTCAATGGAATTTCTTTCCACAAAGTATGACTCGGTACTGGAGACAGTCAGCAACAGTCAGGCTGAGGTGGCGGAATTACGTTCCAAGGTTGACTCGCTGTCTTTTACCGTCGAATTCCAGTCCGACCTGATTGACAAAATAAGTGAGTAAATGAATGAAATGGGCCACTATAGTAGGAGAAAGAATTTCGAGATCCACGGGTTTCCCAGCAAGCCAAAGGAGAACTTGCAATCCTTCCTCAGTGATCTTGCGCAAAAACTTGAGATACCTAACTTTGCAGCAACCCAAGTCTCCGCTATCCACCGTCTTCCCAGTAGGGACAATACTGCACCAGCTATTCTTCTCACCTTGCCATGGTCCAATAGTGCAGTGGTGTCTTGTCCCCAGTGCAGAAGAAACGCAAGAATACGCCGGGAGCCAAAGAAACCAGGCTACATTAAAAAAAAAAAAGCATACGGACGGATCACCGCGGGTGAGCGCTCAAACGCGCGCGGTGAGAAATTTCTGATTTTCGCCAATTTGTATATGTAAATCGATTTCCGGTGCTAGTCATCGGTGAACCAAACGTGAAAAATATCCTCAGTTTATCAGGATACGAAGCTTTTACCTCCGCCACGTGTGACAAAATCAGCAAGGTCCTCGTTTACGTTCGCAAAGAGCTCACCTACGTGGCCCAGGCCGTGCCTCCTCATGACGACAACCAGTATGTGTGCTTTAGCATAAAGAAGAAGAGTCTCTCCTTCACACTCATCGCAGGCTACATTTCCCCATCAAGCCGTTTAGACTACACAAGGCTTGGAAATGTTTTGACGTCAACCTCCAGTCCTTGGATCATCACAGGAGATTTTAATGTCCATCCCCCACTTTGGGGAAGTACAAGAACCAATTCAAGAGGTCAGACTCTTGTATCTTTTGCTTCGGACCATGACCTCTGCCTTTTGAACGACGGCAGTCAACATTCTTGAAAGGGTCGTCATAACTGCAGCTGCGTAGACCTTACTTTGGTGTCGCGATGCCTTACTTCGAGCGTGTACTCGTTTACTGACTTGGAAACGCGCGGAAGTGACCATATTCCTACTTACATTGCCATCAAAGGTCTAAGCGATATGTTTTCCCCTATGGTCTCTCGAACAATTGATTGGCCCGCATTTCAAGCCTCGGTGAACGCCAAATGCCAGAGAGGCCTTGCACGTAGCATGGAGCTTGTGATTGCGGACGTGATGCATGCTGCAACGCGCTGTTTCTCATGGTCACCTGCTCGCACTGACTTCGACATTGAATTAGAAAGGCTTCGTGCAGTATGTCGGCGTGGCGAGAAGAGATACAGACGCACAAAGTCGATTCTAGACCTTAAGGAGGCCAGGCGCACGCAGAAGAAAATACGTCGTCGCATGGACAAATTGGACAACTAACGATGGCATTCATTCTGTAACTCGTTGGACCCCCACAAAGCACTCTCTCGCGTATGGCGAACTCTCCAGGGCCTTCGCTCTTCTCCTCAGCAACGCCACCCCTTTAAGGCACTGGCGCTCCACCAAGGCTGTCGAGAAGTGGATGTTGGAGAAAACTTTTGTGCGGAAATTGCAAGCGGCAGAATGCTACAAAGGGATCTTGAATTGTACGAAGTTCCCCTCATGCAAGTTTCGGCAATGAACGAAATTTTCTCCATGAAAGAAATGGAGGCTGCTTTAGCCATTTGCAGGCGTTCCTCTTCGCCCGGACCCGACAACGTAATATATGCTGCTCTCCGCCACCTTGATCATGAAGCACGAGAGATCCTGCTGCAACACCGTCATGGAGTGACGGTGTTGTCTCCCCCTGAGTGGAAGCGTAGCCGTCTCGTACCAATCTTAAAGCAAGGAAAGTCTGCCCTTGAACTGAAATCCTATCGGCCTATTGCTCTCGCCAGCTGCGTTGGCAAGTTGATGGAAAGGATGATCCTCACGCGCCTCGAGTGGTTTCCTGAACATTACAATGTTTATCCAGACGCGATGGCAGGTTTTCGACGTGGTCGTTCGTCGGTTGACAACGTCATTGATCTCGTGTCGTCGATTCAACAACAAAAATCATCCAAACGCATCTCGGTAGCGCTATTTTTAGACGTGAGGGGTGCTTATGATAATGTCTCCCATGATTCAATTCTTGGCGCGCTCGTGGCTGCTGAAATCGGAGGCCGCACTTTTCGGTGGATTCGTAGCTACCTGACCCAAAGGAGCTTCTTTGTAGTCACTGAAGATGGTCAAACTACCGACCTCTATACCAACCGTGGGGTTCCACAAGGTGGCGTTTTGAGCCCAGTTTTGTTCAACCTGGCTCTGATTGGGCTGGCGGAATCCTTGCCACAGCCTGTCAGTCTATCAATTTACGCAGATTACATCTGCATCTGGGCTTCCAGAGTAACTCGCCCGCAAGTTCGCGCAAGGTTACAAAAGGTTGCAACGATGACGTCTACTTATCTTCAGAGACAAGGTATCGGCGTTTCAACAGAAAAATGCGCGTTAGTCGCCTTCACGCGAAAATCGATGGCCGAATATCCTGTGTCTATTAGCCTATTTTGTACAAAAAGAACCATCGGTTTTTAGGGATCACTGTTGACCGCGACCTCTCCTGGAGCCCCCATGTATCCTACCTAAGGAAAAGGCTCCTCTCGATCAGTCACCTCTTCAAAGCCATCGCCGGAAAAGCATGGGGACCGTCGGTGCGTTCTATGCTGCAACTATACAAAGCGCTTTTTATGGGTTTCTTGCGCTACAGCACTCCGGTGTTGTCAAGCGCCCGGAGGACTAACCTCAGAGTGCTTGAGAGCATGCAAGCTCAAGCACTTAGAACTTGTCTTGGCCTACCGCGATGCGCTTCAACAGCTGCAACAATTGCCATCGCCAGCGAACATCCCATCAGAACGTATGTCGCCACAGACACCCTTCGAAATCACCTTCGACACCTTTCCCGACTACAGTCTCAATGCCTTGCTTCTCTCTCGGAAAGTAGACCAGATGCAACTTTTTCGGGCATCGTAACCTCCTATCGATCTTCTCTTCCATCGGACTTCACGCCTGCTGCAATACCACCTTGCCCTTTGTGGTGTCTCCGGCAGCCACAAGTGCGGCTCTCCATTCAAGGAGTTACAAAGAAGTCCGACTTGCCAACTTGTGCCCAGAATCAAGCTGCTCTACATATGCTGCATGATTCCTACTCTGATCAAATTCACATTTATACAGATGGCTCTTGACTCTGACCAGCTTTACTGGTGTGGTAGTTATTCCGTCGGCATCATTCTGCAAGAAGCTCAAGATCAGCCACGTCACAACATCGACAGGGTCTGAACTTGCCGCCCTCCATAGCGCAGTGCTTTATGTGCACGAACAATCACCAAATAATTGGGCTATATTCTGTGACTCCAAGGCAGCCCTACAGTCACTTTTATCAGCTCTGCGCCGCAGCCCACATGAACGATTGGTAGCAGAGATACGAGTACGCTACCATCAAGTGGTGGTCAGAGGCCACGACATTGTATTTCAGTGGCTACCTGGGCACTGCAACATCACTGGCAATGAAAGTGCCCACAAAGCTGCCCGTGAAGCACATGACGAATATGAAAGAATCCCAATACCATTGTCAAGAACGGATGCAGCGCGGCACCTCAGCAGTCTTGCACATACTATAACTCTAAGAAAATGGCATACACCCGAGTTTACCAACCGGCGCCTATATGCCATGGACCCACAGATGCAATTACGACTTTTACCTGGTTTTAAACGACATGAAGAAACCTTACTGTGCCGCCTGCGATTAGGAGTTTATTTTACGAACTCCTATTCATTCCTAATTGGAATGGCGGACAGTGCCAACTGCAGCACATGTGGTGTTGAGGAAACCACCAGACATCTCTTATGTGACTGCCCTAGATACGAAGAAGAGAGGATTGCCCTTCGGACTGCTTTGGGGCACTTAGACGACAGGCCTTTTACGGAGGAGGAGATCTTGGGCCCGTGGCCTCTTGCGTCTTCTATGTACAGGGCTACAAAGGCGCTGCTGTGCTTTTTGAAGTGCACAAGCCTGCATGACCACCTGTGACGAAACTTAGCGATTAACGCTTGACTGTAAACGTGCAAGGTGTGAACTGTGAACTTCTCTCTTTCTTCTCCTCTTTCAATCCCTTCTCCCCCTTTCCCCAGTGCAGGGTAGCCTACCAGGCTCAGCTTGGTTAACCTCCCTGCCTTTCCCTTATGACCTTTCTCTCTCTCTTGTCCAGATGTGCTCCGTTGAAGCGAAGGAACAATGGTTTCGCTCACGTAAAAACCTGCCAGGATTAGTTCAGAATGATTTCAGAAGAACATCAGAAGCATTCGTAAGCACTGGGACCATTTAGTAGCCATTCTATCTTCTGTTCCATTGTATTTTGATGTCATCGTACTCACCGAGATAAATATTTCTCCAGGTTTATTTTCTGGTTTCGCGCTACCGGGCTAATAGTCCTTCTCCTTTTTTCGTTCAATCCTGAAGGGTGGAGGTGTGGCTGCCTTCGTAAATTTAAAAAAACACTTGGTCAGTCTCCGAACTAAAGTTGCCTTTCGACCATGCCGAAACTGTTATTCTCCGCTTATCTAATCCTCGATTTTCATTGGCCTTGCTTTCTGCATATCGTCCTCAATGTGGTAACAGGCGTCTTTTTTTGGCTGAGCTCGACTCTGCGTTATCTCGTCTTGGAACCGATTAATGTATTTGCCTCTCAGGTGACATCAATATAGATACGTTACGTCCAAAAGTAGGAATAGTTGCATATTATCTAGATACACTATCTAAATGGGGAATCGAAACGACATTCCATGCAGCAACTCTCGAGGAATTCCTATCTCAACGCCTTGTTTCATACTGCATTGATCATGTAAATGTTCGAGCCCATAATCTGGAAGTCAAATCGACCATTGCACAGGTTAAGCTTTCTGACCACTACTTCGTCTGCTGTTCACTGAAACAGACTGTGAATCCCTTGTTATAAGAGGCTATTAACTCTGTCAAACAAATTTGTATAATTGATCCGAGGCTTTCCGATAAACTATATATAGTCCAGAAAAATGATTGGGATAGTTTTTTATGTACTGTGTCACCGGAAAACATGTACCGCGAATTTGTAGCTGCGTTTGATTCTTTTAGGCAGGCGGCAACACGCGTTGTCCAAATCAGGCAACATAACCTGAGCCATAAATGGATGACCAGCGAAATCGTATCTCCTATAAAGGAAAAAGACTTGTTGTAGATGACGGCCAAGCGGTCGTCAAACTGCAATGACACGTGCTTAAGATATAAATGTGCCAGAAACAAGATGAATGCAATGATCAGACTTGCAAAGCGCGCGTATTTTAGAAAGAAATTTCAAGAAGCTCGATCTGGGGGACATAAAGAAAACGTGGTCCCTAATCAATAATCTTAGAGGCGGCAACATTTCAACGCCTAAACAGCGCCTTTCATCTTATTTTTCTACAGATGACAAACTGTGGCACAGTTATTTATTCAGTTTTTTCAAGTGTCTCGGGATTGAGGACCCGGCGACCATCGGTGTGTACGGCGAACATCGGTGTGACCATCGTTGTGTAATAGATATCTTGCTAAATACAGCATAACTTCCTTTACTATCGCTTGATGAATTGAGGTCGATTGTCTTTAACCTTAAGACGAATAAATCACCTGGCTTTGCCAAAATCTGTCAGTGATCTCCAGAGAAATTTTGACGCAATTAAACATCTATTGCTATCTATCTTAAACTCTATTTTGGATGATGGTGTGATTCCAGTTGAAATGAAAACCGCAATTGTAATTCCGCTTCATAAGCAAGGTGCACGCAATACTATTGCAAATTACAGACCTATTTCGATAATTCCCTGTATAGCTCAAATATTAGAAAAACATGTGGCTCCTACGGTAACACAGTTTCTAGATAAGCATAGTGTATTTATCATCAAATCAGTATGGATTTGTACAGGGGAAGGGTACAGAAACACTGTTAGCAGCTTTCTCTGATCTTTTATACTTGACACTAGATCGTAACCGGGTAGCATGTGCTCTTTAAAGATGCCTCTAAGGCATTTGACAGTGTTTGTCATGGCATTTTGTTACAGAAACTGTCTCTGCTAGGCCTTCGTGGATCATTCTTGAATTTATTAACTAACTTTCTGCAGGATACACGACAGTGTGTGAAGGTGGGAAATAGTTGAAGTGTTTTTACCTGTATTCATTCACATAAATGTTAAAAAGCAGAGGGCTTAATATTGAGCCCTTAGGGACTTCAGAATGGTGTGTCCAATGTATTGGTAATTATATACAGGGTGTTTCAGCGAACACTTTCAAAAATTCTTAAAGGTTGCCTGTGACAGATAGCAGAATTCTAGTTTATGAGCTGGTCTACTCGAAGAGGCGGACATCACGTGCACAAGAAATTGAAATGCATAATAGAATAATTAACGAAACTTCACTAATTAGGTTTTTAACTAATTACCTGATGGCGGATATTGCAATTTACAAATTGTAGCCTTGGAGTTCGCAAGGCGGATCAACTTGAAACGAATTCTCGGAGTGACACCAGTTTCGACATATTAATTCCCGAACCTTGCGGAGAAATGCATTGGCGTTCCAGTTAGTTTCTTAACAAAACGTTGCTTTATGCATTGAAGCACAAAATTAACTGGACTTATCTGTACTTTGTTTTCCGTTATGTACAATAAAGGTTGTATTGTATTGCATTGTATAACGATACTTTGTTAACTGACATTTGAGAAAGTGATGAACTGTCATCATGCGATAGAGACGCTGATAATTACTGCTGCACTGAAAGTCGCGCTGCGAATGACCGCGATTCACTTGGCCAAAAGTACACATGAATAGATACAAAGATAAGGTTTGGAACATAGAGGGGCGATACACTGAAGATAACGTGCAAATTTTCAATGCTGTGGGCTACATTGCTCAATCATAATTAATTGCTAAACATGACGCAGGCACATTTGGCCAATTGAATTACGGTAGCTCGCCGCGGGGGATCCTAACGCTCCTCTCACACACAACTTTTCATTTTCGTAGATGTTTGTTAATTAAGCGTTGTCATCATGCACTCGTCGTAGTCATCTCATTGACGCTGTTGTAATCGTGCCCGCGCGTCGACGCCGTAGCTCTGTTCTTGCCGTCGTTGTATTCACACGACCCTTGCCGTTTCTGCGCTTCCATCTGCATGCTTCGCGCAGTAACAAAGGTGCCAGCACCTATAGCGCGGTTTGGTTCAACGTTTCATGTTACCGCTGGGAGATGCCCCACTCTCAATATTTGCAACGGGCGACACTGAAAGGAGTCGCAATAGTCTACTCACACAGCCCGGTATATGGAACTTGATGTGCGAGTAAAAAAGATCTTAAATTTCCAACTGAGGCGACGACCAGTTCTGTTTCTCAGGGCATTATCATTGAAATGGACAACGAATTCGGTAATCTTGTCTTTTATTCTGTTCGTTTTATCTTATCCGAGCGACCCGAATACGTCGGTGGCGTCGGCAGAAAAACGCCTCGAAAAAGCTAGTTTTTCGATACAAAAATAAACAAGATTCCAGTGCGAAAAAAAGAAAGAAAAGTGAAATAAAGAAAAGAAAAGAAAAGAAAGAAAGAAGAGCAGCACTACGAATTTTTGTTTGAGCGCCATCGATTCCGCGATAGAGCGGATTTTTGATCAGCAATTCGTTAGGCCTCCATTTGGAACGCTCTTGGAAAAGAGGCGTTGACTTATTGGCAACCGAAACCGCATTAATCTGCGGTTTTCACCTCTACCCCCTACTCCCTCCGCCCCCCCCCCCCCCCCACACACACACACACTCACACACACACACACTTCTTCGTTTTCTCCAAGCGCGAAGTTCTGGCGCGAGTGCTGGGGCTTACAAAGCGTCTTTCTCGAAGCTAAAGAAGACAAACACAGGAAGCAGAGCAAGAAAATGTACCAGCACAAATAAAGTACGGCCGTGCGGCAGTTGGGCTTTTCGTGGTAGGTTTGGCGCCGGCTTTCAATGAGTACATTTGTGCTGACTGCAGCTGTGACGAAAGGGGATTGCGCGTGGGTGCCTGGGTTTCTAGGTGCTTTGATGTCGTGGAACGTTATAGAAAACCAAATGCGTTGTCCTGCATACACAAGCTCAATTTGAAAATGCCAGACTGAATGCTTATTTTTATTTTATTTTTTCCAATGATGGCAAGAAAACACAGTCATAGAGATAAGTTTCGCTATACAGCGCGACAACAACAAAAATGAATAAATAGTGGAACCTTAGAGAGTTTGCCATCTGAATGTAGACTGTATAGGTTTGTGTGAGCAATAGAGCGTGTTGATTTGCGCATTACGACGATCTATTTGTTTATTTTATAGAAGCCATCTCTTTTTCTTTCTTTTTTTTGCATTTTTTTTTTCTTTTTTAGGTTCTTCGCGGCTCAACTGAGAACCACAGAAGTGACGCACTGCTACAATTGAAAACGCAGATGACTTTGGGCGTTCGTGTGCGTGCGTGCCTGCCTGTCGCAAAGGTCTGTGTAACAGCCTTACCAACGCCGATGGCGTATACTCGACGCCACAAGCGAACGAAGGCCGCGGCATGACGACATAGCATAAAATGGCGAAATTATAATTTGGCAGGATACCGCAGCCATTTCATCAGAACAGAATTCTGGCGACGCAGCAAGTGGGAAGGCACAATGAAAGGGCACGCGGATTACAAGCTTAATGCCCTTGCTTAGCGTTACTAGCAGAAGGTGCGATAACGCGTAATGGGAGCGGCCCATGGGTTTTATGAGAGCTACAGCCGTCGCAATCAGACCATAAATCACCAGCCCACGTGCTGGCCTGGTAATAAGGCTGGAGAAACAGGTCATGCTCTGCTGATGTTCGAAGTCACGCAAGGTGTGTGGGCCGTAAATGCTCGAAAGCGTCGAAATGTCGCAACATGGTCACGGCGCGAAACGCGCACCTGTTGCTTTTGATCTCTGCTGGCATCTCTAAGCAATTCCGAATTTGAGAGTCTTTAGGGAAAGGAAACACACAAAAATTAAAAGAATGGCATTTAAAGCGTAGTTGTGAGTTCCTTATAACGTAGCACGATAGATTGAAAGCGTTTCCTTCCTTCAGGTTTTTATTTAATCCCCTCCCCTCTGATAGATTTTATAAAGCAGCCTACAGGTCTCATCAATAAAACCGAACTAATTGTTGCTTCATGCACTGATCCTCACACCAATGCAGCTTACAATGTCTGTTTTAGCGATCATATTATTTTCACGCCATCGAAAAAAGTCTTTCTCAAATCATTAGCCAAATTTTCTGTGAGCTAACCGTCGCAATTCACTTAAGTCTGTCTTCCTTAGTAGTCGTATTACGCTGATTTCTGTGACGCCATATTCCATTCATTTGTATGTTATCTTATTTTCTGTTTTACCTGATTAAATGTGCAGTGTAGTGCGCAAGCGAATTTTGTGAAGTTATGCGTTGTGAAACTCCGAAAATATTTTATGGAGACGTATTGGGTGCGTAAAACATAATTTGGGGATTTGTCCTTAAGGGAAACTGAAACATGACGAAAATGTTTTGCAGAAGGCACTTAAAGATGACCTCTGTTCTGGCAGAAGTTGAAAATCGCTCATCACTTCTGAAAGTCTAACTCACCATGAATACCTTGCCGAACTAAAGTCAACAAGGAATGCTATCTGGAGCTGTTGCAACTTCGAGGCGCGTTTAGAAAGGAATGACCGATTGCTTGGATGGGCCATTCCTCGCCGGACGCTTCGTCAAGCCACACAGACGCGTGTGCCGGTAAGACAGCTTCTCAGTCAAACCAATATTTCCACTGGCTCCTTCGCCCTCATACTCACACTAAGTTAGGTCCATCAGAATTCCCGGAATTTAATTTCACTATAAGAATAATTGGTGTGAACTCATTGACATGATTCCAAATGAACTGTCTCCAGAGCCAGTTCTTTCGCAGCAGAATTGATGAATTAAGTGCGTAAATTCTTGCAAAACTATGTCAAAGGCGATTAGCTTCATAGTTTTTAGGTAGTTACGTATTAGAGTGCAGGGACTTTCGTGACCCACATCATGCGTAGCAAAGCCCATAATGCGTTACTGTCTCCCAAGTATTATGTACTGTAGCGTCAAGTTAATTCAACCTGGTTAGATTTATAGCTCTTCATTTTCTGAGTCAAAACATTAGTCTCTAGAGTTTGTTTCTACAGCTTCTAAGCGCATTTTTCATAAAAGTGAAAACATGTCTTCCATCCGACAGTAGCCTGAATCAAGTACATGCTTGCGTGCGCGCGGGCGCGCGCACACACACACACACACGCACACACTAAACGTTAATAATTATTTGTCTGTTTTCAACTTTGGTCCCGTTAGTTTTGAAGTTATGGGACTTGCCGTCTCAAAACAACACATGGGCTATTAGAGACGTCGCAGTGGTTATTCTTGATCCCCTGCGGTTCTTTAGTGTGCACGCGCACGCTAAATATGCACGTGCACTTGAGATGCCGCTATCTCATTTGATCATCATCATCATCAGTCTATATTTATGTCCACTGCAGGACGAAGGCCTCTCCCTGCGATCTCCAAGTACCCCTGTCTTGCGCTAGGTGATTCCAACTTGCGCCTGCGAATTTCCTAACTTCATCACTCCACCTAGTTTTCTGCCGTCCTCGATTGCACTTCCCTTCTCCCTATCTCATTTATCCGCAGCTATTTTATTATTCACGTTGAAGCAGCTCTTGTCCGGCGTAAGTCTTGTGCAGAAAAGGAAGCGTGTTTACCTTGATTTAAGAGAAAACATGGTTCTGTATTGAACAATATCAAAATACAATAAAAACCCAAAACTATATTTTTTCGAGTTTTTTTCACAGTCATCCGGAAACAAACATCGTCAGATCACGACCTATTGCAAATTGCAGCGACGGAAAGTTGCGTTTCTTGCGTGAGCATCCGCCTCGGTTGCTCAGTGGCTATGGAGTTCTGCTGCTATCGCGCATTCTGCCCCAACGCGTCAAAGTTGACCCGGAGCGTCTCTCATAGCCTGTGAGTTGTACTTTGCGACGTCAAACCCCCCGTAATGTAACTTTATTTTACTTTACGATCAATGCATTCTTTTTTTTTCTCTGCTTCCTCCTGTTCTGCAGATGGCGACTGCATGGCATTTGCAAAAGTTTTTCCGCGCCACTGTAACTGGCACACGCTGTTCGAAAAGGTCACTGTTCCACAGAAGAAATGTTAGGCAACTTGCCTTAAAACGCTTGTCGCATTTACAAAAGCTTACTCATTCCTCGTAGGAATGGCCAATGGCGCCGCAAGCTAAGCCGATCTCACGAAGCTATAGAGCATAATTTGTGCTACTGTCCATCTTTGCGTACTAGCCGAAGCCGCTCTGACGACAGACCGTTCTCAAAAGTAAAGTAAGTTGCGACTTGACATATACTGGATGGCAGAGTGCGCAATCGTTAACGTGTGGCGCGAGACATCGCGCTTAGCAAGAGCTAAATGCGATGCTTAGCAATGAGATGACATCACTAGACCTCGTGCCAGTAGAAATGCGTCACGATTTAATAGCCTTCTGTAATCTTGCACGTACGACACGTCAATTGGGATCAAGAGCACCATATGCAGATGTCATCGGCATACAAGGCGATTTTAATCGACGAGGGAATACACTTCTCGCAGCAAATGAGACAGGTGTTAAATAGACATTTAGTAGTAGTTCTACTTCTGTGGGAGCAAATATGTAAATCAATAAGCAGATTGGTGTCATTCACTGTTTTCTTTTCTTATCGCTCGCACGTCTTTCTGTAAAGAACGTGTGACACGCGTTTGGCCGGCACCGCAAGGGTCATAGAAACCAAGCTATCTGTCCCGCCTCCTGATCTTTGACCTCGACGCGCTTTTGAACGAGAGCAATGTATGTCTTCAAGCTACCAACTAGGCACAGCGGATACTGTGTCTACGAGCACAGCGCTTATCTCCACCAGCTTTCAAATAAAAAACAAATGTGACTGATTTATCGGTGCGGATATACCAGACATTTACTAAATATACATAAGGGGGACATATACGTTTGATTGTATGCATCAAAGAAGTGGCACACTTAGTTTGCATCTTATATATGATCTCCGTCGCCGGTTTCCGGGCAAGATGACAGCGTCCCCCTATGGAGCCCGTGCTGGTCTGTCGATTGATGAAGAGGCTACTGAAGCTCAAACTGTATCGCGCAACTTGAGGCATCATTCTTGGATAATTCCGATTGAATGCGAGTGATTCACGTCATTTGCGGCGCGTGCACAGAGCTGTTGCCCACCGCTTCTGTGACTATCGTGTACAACGACTCGGGACCCGCACAGCCGTGCCTGTACATCAAAGGAACCCAGGCCCGCATTTTGTAACGAACCAATTAATTTTTCATCATATCCTTCATAATCGGCTCGGACGTGGCCATGTCGCTGTTATCGCCGAGATCGACCACTTGGCGCGACATATGATAACAAAAGAGTGGAAAATGAAATGGACCGCTAGAAAATAATGCCCGACGTCCGCGTACGGCAGTCCATTTTTCTCACCAGACCTATAAGCAAAAAAAATCCGCCACCATTGCACCCTGTGAAAGTCGATGTACATCGAAGCTGTTGCCGACGTTAGACAAGCACCACCACCGCAAGCAACGCACGGCAGGCGCGCGCCGCACGTGTGCGGAAGTGAAGCAAACATCCTCATTCTCCCACGCCTTCCACCAATCCCGAGTGCATTATTGAACTTATGGAATTTCTCAAAATAAATTGCCTCAGAAAATTCGTAAAGTACGACTTAACACAAGCTGAAGACATGATATCTTCGGATTGTAATTCGAATATAGGAGAATAACGGGCATCGTTGCGTGACGATATCGCCTGATGACGTAATCTGATGACGTCTTCACGTCAAATGTAACGTCTCGCGATGACGTCTTCGTCAAGTGATGATGTCACCTGATGACTTCATGTGATGCCTTTTGGAGAAGCAACACATTGTGCGCTTCCCGCTTCTTTGCACTGTCTCCGGGATCGGCCCATATATTTGTGTGAGCACCGCGCACGCGGACTCTAAAATTGCCGACCGACTAGAGGCTAACACCTTCGCTGTCAAACGCAGAATTTCAGCTCAGAACGAGGGCCGGTATCCACGAAACTTCTGTAACGTAACGTCTGTAAAACCGTTCCTCCATTTGCTGGCGTTCGGGCGCCTGCCAATCACGATAGCGATGAGCGATCAGCGCGATAACGATACTGTCGATGCGCTATGGCGGATGGAGGACAACACTTCCATCAAATTTTTCTGCGTACGGGCCTAGATCTTAATCCGGAGCCAAGTTTCTCTCCATTGTTAATCAACGAAACAGTCAGTATTATTTAACGCTTTCACTACATCAGCAGCTTAAAATATGCGTGTACTATAAGCATGAAATAACGTGGTTAAATAAATAAATAAATAAATAAATAGAAGCACTCAGTTCCATACACAATCCTTTCAGCAGGCCATAAGTTCATCAGACAAATTGCAATGTACTTCAGAACCCTAAAAACACTAATAATGAGTGAAGCTGAATTGCTTCTGGTTTAATGTTTTATTTTGAACTTATATATTCTTGTGACCACTGATTCCCAAAGAAGCTTAAGGGGCAGGCTACCGTTCGTAAGTGCATTCAAACTAATTTTTAATAAACCAAATTTTATGCAAAATAATTCCCTTGATCAAAAGCACGAAAACAATGCCTTCACAGTGTCAATGTTTCATTGCAGTCCGTTACAATACTACTTCAATGCGTGAGGAATCATCAAATACATTGTTATCGCAAAACAAAAACATCATATGATAAGGCGGCTTCATGCACAGACGGCTCTAGCACGGGTCTGGGCTCTAAGCCTTGTGTAGTCTTGCCCGTTATGTGCTTTGCTTGTTCCTTCCTCATCGTGCCCAAACTTGTGCCTCTTTCTTACCCTCTTCCGCTTCCCCCACTGCACAGTAGCGGGCTAGAGGCATTCGCCTCAGATCGAAGCGCCGGCCCTTCTTAACATAAAATTGTTTTAAACTCTTGCTCGCCTCTTTCAGGTGGCTCTATGCGGGTGAATGCATGCAAACCGCAGTGCGAAACTGTCAGGTTCGCTTGTTCAACTCTTCAAGCTTAGTACACTAAAAAACTAAACAGCGGGAAAGGGGGAGGGTAAAAGGAAGAAGTAACATAAAAGCCGAATGCGATCACTATACATCTCATAAAAGTTGATTACGAACGTTTTGAGATCAGTTGCGTATCTTACAGAACAGATTGGTCATCGCCACGTTACGCTGGCGTGCACCTAATCCTTCAACGCAGATGTCTTCGCAAAAATTGTGTGAGAACCAGAGAAAGGTCTAGGAAGACGAAAGGTAGAAAAATGAAATGCGGGAAACCAATCTAAAAAGAAATCAGGTTACGTTGCAACAATACCGTACATAGCACGGCACAGTATGGTATTCTTGCAAGCGACGCAGAACAGAAACTTTGCGACCGCGCAACCGCGAAGCTAAAGTTCGGGAAAAAGCGCGCCGACGTCCGTCACAAAATTCAGAAGCGCGTACCGACCTTTCACCGGCGACTGGTCGCGTGGTCGCGCTGACGGTGGTAATCCGAGCACCACCAGAGCCACGAGAAGGGACGAAGGCAAACAGGTGGCCCTGCCACCGGTTGTCCAGTATGCATGACGTGCCATGCGGCGCGGAACGCAGCTCGGAGCGTTGTCCGCCGGCCGCGCTTCTGCTGGCATGAGCACGCACGGGGGGCCTTTCCCCCGGCGGTACGAACACTTTAGCTAAGGGCCCGGCTCTGAGAAACACACGGAGCTGATCACGTGCGATCGATGTCCTCGCGACCCGGGCCACCGCGCTCGTTCTGAGCCCGAGACGGGAGCTCCGGCTCGGCTGCCTGTTGAAGTCCGACAGGGCGCCGCGGGCTGCCAGGTTCTGTGGCTCCATCTCTCGGCGCTTTAGCCAAAAGCGCTCGGACACAGTGCTCGCCAGAAAGGTTTCTTTTAGTTCGCGCTCGAAGTGTACATGTTTCAAAAGTTTTGTTACGTAGTTCTTTCTTCCCACAAGTCTAACCGCCATGCATGCGGATTGCCTTCTTTCGCTATGGCCGTTTTGAACCACTGGGGCTCTGAATTATCACCATCCAAAGAAGGCACAATGCTCGAGGTTTGATATCCTCTACTGGCCCTGATGGCCTCCGGGCTTGGGTTCATGATCCCCATTCTAATTCACTCATCGCCTATATCATGGTCTCTGGCTTGGCTTCCCTGATGTACGATGTGTGAGACAAGACTAGGCCCGGAAACTAGCATTGGAATTTTAAGTAAACATGTTTTTACCACCACAAAACCGTAATGGTCACTTGGGGGTATTACGGTTGGCGACGTAGTGTATTGAAATATCCACAGAAGAAAGAAGACCATAATATGTGGCTTCTTTAGACATTACTGGAGCGGATGACAACGTGAACCACAACACTTTGCGGGTTATTTTGGAAGAGAAAGGTCTAGGCAGCGACTGTATACAGCTTTTGAGGTAGATTTACCTAGAAAATAACGTTTGCGTTGAAAGGGAAGGAATGAGGAGCGAGGAGAAATTTCATACCAAGGGAGTGACAGGGGTGCCCTTTATCCCCACTGCTGTTTATGATGTACATGGTAAGGATGAATATGGCGCTAGAAGAAATCAATATCGGGTTTAATCTCTCATATAAACAGGCGGGCACAATAGTAGAGTAGCAGCTTGAAGGTTTGTTTTATGCGGACGTCATTACGTTGCTTGCTAACAGGGAAAGTGATATGCAACGTCTGGCTAATATCTGTGGACAGGACGGCGAGAATTAAGGATTGAAATTTAGCATTACAATATCAGGTGTATGGTATTCAATGAAAACAGTGAACGGACGGTGTCAATACCGGGCCAGGAAATACCTGAGGTAAAAGAATACAAATGCCTTGGTGTATGGATAAAAGAAGGCAATAGATGTATGTAAATACAGGAAAGAACAATAATAGCAAGGGGGAAGAAAAACGCGGCCATAATGGAAGACAGAGCGCTATAGTGATACAATAGGTACAAGGTGTGGAAATGTTCAATGTGTGGAAAGGTGCAATGGTTCCAGGACCTACATTTGGAAATGCGGTTGTTTGATTGAAGTCAGGGGTACAATCAGGACCCGGTGACAACCAAAGCTCACCGGGACGTCTTGCATTGGGCTCTCACGGGATGACTACAAATGACGCTGCACGGGATGATATGGGCTGGACAAGTTTTGAAGTGAGGGATGCTCAGAGTAAAATGGATTTCGAAGAACGACTGAGGAATACGAAATAAATAAATGGGCTGCGAGAGTGTTCAGGTATTTGTACAAAAAAAAACATTGAGTTACAGTGGAGGAAAATAACTAGGGAGGTTAGCAGAAAGTATGCGACCAGTATAGTAAGCACCGTGGCAACAAAGAACGCCAAACGCAAAGTCAGAGAGGCTGAGACAGTCTCATGGGTGGTGGCATTGGAAAAGAAACCGGCTATGAGTAACTACTTTCTTAAGAGGTAAAAAGGAAATCAGGAAAGAAGCAATTTATGATAACTCAAAGGGAAGTTCTTTACTTTTCGAAGCGAGATCAGGATGCCTTAAAACGCATAGTTATAAAGCGAGGAAAAAGAAGCATGTGCTTGCTGCGGCAAAGCTAGGGAAACGATGGAACGTGATTCATTAGAATGTGACGATATCTACCAAGCTGTTGGTTTAGGCTGTGTGTGTGTGTGTGTGTGTGTGTGTGTGTGTGTGTGTGTGTGTGTGTGTGTGTGTGTGTGTGTGTGTGTGTGTGTGTGTGTGTGTGTGTGTGTGTGTGTGTGTGTGTGTGTGTGTGTGTGTGTGTGTGTGTGTGTGTGTGTGTGTGTGTGTGTGTGTGTGTGTGTGTGTGTGTGTGTGTGTGTGTGTGTGTGTGTGTGTGTGTGTGTGTGTGTGTGTGTGTGTGTGTGTGTGTGTGTGTGTGTGTGTGTGTGTGTGTGTGTGTGTGTGTGTGTGTGTGTGTGTGTGTGTGTGTGTGTGTGTGTGTGTGTGTGTGTGTGTGTGTGTGTGTGTGTGTGTGTGTGTGTGTGTGTGTGTGTGTGTGTGTGTGTGTGTGTGTGTGTGTGTGTGTGTGTGTGTGTGTGTGTGTGTGTGTGTGTGTGTGTGTGTGTGTGTGTGTGTGTGTGTGTGTGTGTGTGTGTGTGTGTGTGTGTGTGTGTGTGTGTGTGTGTGTGTGTGTGTGTGTGTGTGTGTGTGTGTGTGTGTGTGTGTGTGTGTGTGTGTGTGTGTGTGTGTGTGTGTGTGTGTGTGTGTGTGTGTGTGTGTGTGTGTGTGTGTGTGTGTGTGTGTGTGTGTGTGTGTGTGTGTGTGTGTGTGTGTGTGTGTGTGTGTGTGTGTGTGTGTGTGTGTGTGTGTGTGTGTGTGTGTGTGTGTGTGTGTGTGTGTGTGTGTGTGTGTGTGTGTGTGTGTGTGTGTGTGTGTGTGTGTGTGTGTGTGTGTGTGTGTGTGTGTGTGTGTGTGTGTGTGTGTGTGTGTGTGTGTGTGTGTGTGTGTGTGTGTGTGTGTGTGTGTGTGTGTGTGTGTGTGTGTGTGTGTGTGTGTGTGTGTGTGTGTGTGTGTGTGTGTGTGTGTGTGTGTGTGTGTGTGTGTGTGTGTGGTGTGTGTGTGCGTGCGTGTGTGCACGTGTGCGTGTGTCATTCCAAAGGGGACGCTCATAGCATCCCATGTACATACATGTACATGACATGTCAAGTACATGTATGCTAAGGCCATGCCAGTGTTCGGGCCAGAAGCGTGTTGTTGTTGTTGTTGTTGTTGTTGTCGTCGTTGTTGTTGTTCCATTATCATACCGCATTATGAACTATTTTAAAGCCAACGACAGAGTTGCACAATATTGTAACAAGTAAAGCGAGAGGTAAAATATGTATTTACGCCTATATACGCGTGGTAACCGGCAATATGGCGAAATCCACACACGAGCCGAGGCGCGCCTTCATAGTCTTCCTTTCGCTGCATCCTCGTGCGCGCGCTTGGGTAACGGTCCTGTGACACAATTCCCCGGCGGCAGGAGCACCGACTCGGTGCTGTTCAAGGAGGACACGAGAGGCAAGTAACAAGAGGACGACGGCTAAGGTTCGCGGACATAGTACGGCTTGAGCCGTACAACGTGCACATTTTCACATTGTGGGTGGCGAGTCGACGATGTCGGGGTTTGAAGGGGTGCAGTTTCATAGGTGAGGTTGGTGACTTGCCGAAGAACACGGTAAGGGCCTGTGTAAGGCGACAAACGTTTTTTTGAGAGTCCGACTCGGTGTGTTGGAGTCCAGAGGAGAACGAGGGAACCTGGCAGTAAATGGTTGAGCCGGCGATGCCTGTCGTATAAAGCTTTCTGTCTTGCTTGCGATATGGCTAATCCGTGACGAGTAAGCTGACGGGCGTGATCGGCTCGAGCAATGGCGTCGTGGGCATACTCAGTGGTGGTAGACGTATCAGAAGGCAGCAGGGTATCCATGGGTAAAACTGGATCACGGCCGAACAGCAAATAAAAAGGAGAGAAACCGGTGACATCGTGGCGTGATGATCCACACGATTTCCCCATCGTAGGCGAACATCACGAATATAATGTTAGCTTCCCAATCGCGGTGATCCGCGGACACGTACATCGCCAACGTGTCCGTGAGCGTGCGATTTAAGCGTTCTATTAAGCCATTAGTCTGGCGGTGGTGAGCTTGTGTCGGATTGCGCACGATGTAAGAATGTCGGCGATTACTGTTGAGAGGAACTGCGGGCCTCTGTCGGTAAGAAGTTGTTTAGGGGCGCCGTGATGAAGTGTAACATCGCGCAACAAAAAGTCGGCGACGTCATTTGCACAGCTTTTAGAGAGGGCGCACGTGATTTTTTACCGTGTGGCGTAATCTGTTGCGATGCCGATCCATTTGTTCCCAGAATAAGACACTGGGAAAGGGCCCAGCATGTCAACACCGACGCGGAAGAAAGGCGCATACGGGATGTCCAGGAGTTGAAGGGGACCACTAAGGGAGACGGTGGGCTTCTTTCGGCGTTGGCAAAGCTCGCACGAAGCGACGTACTGGTGCACCGACCGATACATACCGGGCCAGTAAAATCGGCGGCGCCAGTTGTCGTATGCACGAGCAACGTCGAGGTGGCCCGCCATGGGTACCCCATGAAGTTGTGCAATGACGGTCGGCCGCAGCTGTTCCGGAATAACAAGCAGGAGCTCGGGGCTGTCAGGGAACATACTGCGACGGTACAGTATTCCGTCCCGGACTAAAAGCATGCCGAGGTCGGCATCTGAAGGCGAAGACTCGAGCCGTGCAATAAGTTGTTGCAGTGCGACATCACGTCTTTGTTCACCTCCAATATGGGTGAGGTTCGAGGTCCGCATGACACAGGCTTTTGTAGTGTCGCTGGAGTCGCAGTCGGGTGGGTCGACCGGGTAACGGGATAGACAGTCCGCATCCTGGTGTAATCGACCAGATTTGTAGATGACGGAATAGGAGTACTCCTGTAGCAGCAAAGCCCAGCGACCGAGGTGGCTAGTTTGACCTTTCAGGGATGAAAGCCAACAGAGTGCATGGTGGCCAGTGACCACAGAGAACTGTCGGCGGTAGAGGTAGGGTCAAAATTTTGCGATGGCCCAGACAAGAGCGAGACATACCCTCTCGGTGACGGAGTAGTTCTGCTCGGATCTCGAAAGAAGTCGGCTGGCGTAAGCTATCACTCGGTCGTGTCCATGCTGCTGTGTCCAAACAACGCCTATGTCCAAACATAATCCAAACATATGTCCAAACTGTGTCCAAACTGCGCCTATGTCATGACCGCTTGCATCGGTGCGGAGCTCCGTAGGGGCGAAGTCATTAAAGTGAGCCAGAATAGGGGGCGTCGTAAGCAGGGTTATCAGCGTGGTAAAAGCTGAAGCTTGTGAAGAACCCTAGGAGAAATGCACGTCTTTCTTAAGAAGTTCGGTAAGTGGCTGGGCGATAGTTCGAAAATCTCTCACGAAACAACAAAAATACGAGCAGAGGCCAACAAAGCTGCGAACGTCATGGGTGGAACGTGGTACGGGGAAATCGACCACTGCACGAACCTTGTCGGGATGTGGCCTGATACCTGCAGCGTCAACAAGGTGCCCAAGGATTGGAATTTCACGGTGACCGAAATTGAATTTGGAGGAATTCAACTGCAGGCCAGCTCTCCGGAACGCATCGAGAACCACTGACAGACACTGCAAGTGACTTGAAAAAGTAGATGAAAACACAACATCGTCGAGGTAGCATAGGCAAGTGGACCATTTCAAGCCCCGAAAAAGCGAGTCCATCATGCGTTTGAATGTCGCTGGGGCATTGCACAGACCAAACGGCATGACCTTGAATTGATAAAGACCGCCTGGTGTCATTAACGTGGTCTTTTCCCGATCATTGTCGTCTACTGCAATTTGCCAACAGCCCGAACGGAGGTCGATCGAGGAAAAATACGTAGCGCCTTGGAGACAGTTAAGCAGGTCGTCAATTCGCGGCAGTGGATAAACAGCCTTTTTAGTGACCTTGTTTAGGTGACGATAGTCGACGCATAAACGCCAACTGTTATCCTTCTTTTTTACGAGGACAACAGGGGAAGCTCAAGGGCTGCAAGAAGGCTCAATCATCTCCTTTTCGAGCATCTTGTCGACTTCTTCCTGAATGACGTGACGTTCAGTCGCGGACACTTGATAAGAACGCCGATAAATTGCCCGAGCATCACCAGTGTTGATCCGGTGTGCTACTATAGAGGTTTGGCCCAACCGCCCACAGTCAAAATCAAATATGTCCCGGTATGACGTTAGCAAGCGGCGCAGATCCTGAAAGTTGGACTTAGAAAGGTCAGGTCAATTTTATGGATGTTGTCGGATATCTTGGACTGTGTCTTGGGGCAAGGAGACAGCAAGGCGGTATCAGGATCAATAGCAAACTGGGCGTGTTCTTTAAGGGCAGATACACTCGCCAGTCTGATGCCTTGGGGTAAGATTTGGGGAATGGTGCCGAAGTTCAAAAGAGGTACGTACGTGCGGTTGCCAGCAACCGTAATAACTGCATGCCGCAGGGCTACGTTTCGCGTAAGGATCACGTCTAGCGTCGGTGATAGCACGTAGTCGCCGTCAGGTACCCGTGGTGTCGGTGACAAAGTAACGTACGTGGAGGCTTTCGGCATCAGCCGAGAAAATTCGACAGAGCACAAGTGCGCAAGTGGTTTATCGGCGGAATCTTGGGGCAGAGGAAGTTCCAACTGTAGGAGACCGGCAGCACATTCGATGAGGACTGAGTGGGACGACAGGAAATCATTGCCAAGGATCAGTGCGTAAGGGCACTGGTCCAGGACGGCTGACAGAACTGTGGCATTGTGTTCAGCGATGCTCACGCGGGTGGTGCACATTCCAACGACGGGACGTGTACTGCCGTCGGCGACTCGTACGGCGATCGAAGTAGCAGGCGTGAGCACTTTGCGGAGACAATGACGAAGGTGTGAACTCATTCATCGCTGATATATGTGCGTCTGTGCTAATTAACACCGACAGTTTCACACCATCTACTTCAACGTCCAAGAAGTTTCCAGTTGTGGGCACAGTCAAAAGAGGATTTTAATGTCGGGCAGGCGATGCAGCGGCACCCTCCGGGCGCTGCATCTTTTAGTTTTCCGAGAAGCGTCCAGCGGAATTGGGCGATGGGGACCGACGAAGTAGTGGGGAGCGTGACCGACGATTACGTGGTGACGGGGAACGGCTCGAACTCCGTGTGGCCAAGGTTGCGTCATTATGATTCACTTGAGAGCCCTCCCCAAATGTTGGGTGTCTGGAATCCTGGCGGCTGTTGGTCAGGAAGGACCGATACGGTCGATACGTCCGATTGCGGCAGTGGCGAGCAATGTGGCCAATCCCTCTGCAGTTGAAGCAGATCGGCCTGTCATCATGTGCACGCCACTCTGCTGGGTCGCGATATCGGCGATAAGTGGTCTCCCGGGGTCGAATGGGCAACGGGTCCACGGCCGCACGACTCAATGCACAAACAGGCCTAACACCAGCGTCCTCAAACTGCGGGCGCACAACCGTTTGAATTAGCGCAATGCTTGGTCGAGATTCGTGGTTGCGGCTATGAAAAGCAGTAGGTGAAGCGACCTCTATCTCGAGTCGAATGATGCGCACTAAGTCTTCTGTTGGAGGAGCTTGGCGAGGGAACGGCAGGTCCTCGCAAGAAGTTGCGCCGGTGTTAGGCAACCGGACGAACCTCGACTGGATGCGGCGACTCTTCGCTTGCTCAAACCGCCGACACTCTGCAGTAACCTCAGCCACTGTGGTGCAGTTCCTCAAGACGAATAAATTAAAAGCATCGTCAGCGATTCCTTTCAATATGTGGCCAACCTTGTCCGATTCCGACATCTTGTCATCGACCTTCCGACAAAGGGTCAAAATATCCTGAATGTACAGGTGATGTAGGATTCGGTAGTGGTCTTCACTCGAGAGGCGAGTTCTTGTTTCGCGGCGCGTTGACGATCATCTGGCTGACCGAAAAGATCCCGAAGCTTCTGCTCGCAAAGCTCCCAGCTTGTGAGTTCCGCTTCGTGCGTGTCGTACCACACACGAGCTGTGCCTTGCAGGTAGAATACAAGGTTTGCCAGCATCAACGTCGGGTCCCAGCGGTTGGAGGCACTGACGCGTTCGTACCAGTTCAACCAGTCGTCTACGTCGACATTGGCAGTTCCGGTAAACATACCGGGGTCAAGATCTTGCTCTAAGATAACCGATGGTGTTGCAGACGGCGAGGCAACTGCAGTTGGCTCACGTTGACTATCTACTAGTCCAGTCTGCGTCCCCATTGCCTTCGGTCACACGAGGAGTCCACTGCGGAGTTCCGTGTGGTGGTGGCGTTACCCAGCACCTCCACCGAAATGTAACAAGTGAGAGGTAAAATATGTATTTACAGATGCCTATATACGCGTACAACAGGCATTATGGCGAAATCCACACACGAGCCGAGGCGCGCCTTCATCGTCTGCCTTTCGATACGTCCTCGTGCGCGCGCTTGGGTAACGATCCCGTGACAATATTTTCCATTTAGATCAGAAGTGCAGACGTCAACACACTTCTCTAGAACGCGCGAACCACGCTCTCAGGACTGCGCAGGTGATATCTGAGATGACGTGGCACAAAATGGGCTGTATGTGAGATTGCGTGTCTACATTCACAGGTTACATTATTTCTTCTCGACCTGGTGGTTGGCTTTAGCTTTTGTAGCTGCTTTGGCCCTCAAGAGTGTGTTCTAGATGAGTGTGTGGACCTCTGTACACCTTGAACCTAACTGCTAACTGCAAGCACAAATATTCGTTCGCCATAACTCGATGAGGAGAAGCGACAACGTATGCGCGAAGGCCGTGCGAATCCTCCACCGTGGGGATGTACGAAAGGTTTTGAAAGAAACAGCAGCAACGGAAGAGGAAGTTCTGCAAAGAAATAATGGTTGGCAAAGTCTGCCACCACTAAAACGTCATCGCGTTAGGCGTTGGAATTGAGCAGCGCTGACAGGCTTAGTTGAAGGAATTATAAACGCTCGATCAGCGTGAGAGATGGCAACGGAAATTTCGACGCATTTGCCCACTATACTGGCCACTCAGTTTCACAATGCCCCTCCCGAACGGGAACCTGACTGCATCACCATACTCCAGGCCCGACGCAGCGCAGAGCCTCTGTAGTAAGTGGGACACACAGCTCGAAGTTCAACGTATAAGAGGCCGACGGGCTTGTAACGAATCTTATTCAACGGTATGTCACGAGGAAAGCCCTGAAACCAGTATGCCGCTGAACCTTCAGCCATGTGGAACATTCGCCGAAAGTTCGCTCCACGCCAAGGAATTTTAGCTAATCATTATTTTAACTGAAGAAATTTACATGGGTCGACATCTGCCTGAAAGTTGGCTTTCCAGTTGATGCAGGAGTTTAACATATGAGGCCTCCATTTTGCGGTGACAGACCGAAAAGTTGGTCAATCAAGACAAAAATCACTAAAACAGCAACACCTCCTAGGCCGTAACCACTAAGTTAAAATAAAATGAATTGTGGGTTATTACGTGCTATAAGCACGATCTGATTATGAGGCACCCACACACACACACACACACACACACACACACACACACACACACACACACACACACACACACACACACACACACACACACACACACACACACACACACACACACACACACACACACACACACACACACACACACACACACACACACACACACACACACACACACACAGACACACACACACACGCACGCACGCACGCACGCACGCACACACACACACACACACACACAAATAGTTCAATGGTCATCATCATCATCAGCCTATCTTTTATGTCCACTGCAGCACGAAGGCCTCTCCCTGCGATCTCCAATTACCCCTGTCTTGTGCTAGCTGATTCCAACTTGCGCCTGCAAATTTCCTAACTTCATCACCTCACTTACTTTTCTGCCGTCCTCGACTGCGCTTCCCTTCTCTTGGTATCCATTCTTTAACTGTAACGGTCCACCGGTTATCCATCCTACACATTACATGGCCTGCCCAGCTTCATTTTTTTCTCTTAATGTCAGCTAGAATATCGGCTATTCCCGTTTGCTACTCTGGATTAATTTTGACTACCTGTGGATCTTTAACGGGCTAGTAAATCTAAGTACACGATCGTTTGTGCATTTCGCCCCCATCAAAATGCGGCCGCCGCGGCCGGGATCGAACCTGCGACCTCAGAAGTGCAACGTCATAGCCACTAAGCTACCGCGACCGGTAGGGCCTAGCCAGAGCATGCGATAAAGTTCAGCTGCAAATGCTGGAGCGGAACACTTCATATAGCCCAAAAGGTATTCATGTGTTGGACACTTGGTCCAGGCAATGGAAGGCGTAAAGGCCACTCCATCGTAATGTCTCCGGAGAGAGAGACTCTCCACTTCAGGACGATTACGGGAACGGAGGAGACACGCGGATGGATTAAGGAGCGTCTTTCTGCACTCAGAGGACATTGATGATGAATGGGGAAAACTGTGTGGACCACACTAATCAGGATGTTAGCGGTTTTAATTGCGTCATGCGTGGGCTGCAGCCCACTTAGTAAGGAGACTCGCTTGTAATTTCTAGCAACTTTAATTTGTGGAAGCGTCGGACTCACGACGGCGTCTTGGCCTTCGCGTGAGTCAGCAGCCGTGCTTGTGTAGACGACGCAGTATCGTATAGGGACAGACTACCCTTTTGTTGCAGAGGGTTGATCCCGTCACTGAAGCTTCGTTGCTTTATTAGTGATAATAGAAGTGCAGCATCCTGGAGGGAGATAATCTAACGTGGTAACCTGAAGAAGCTTTCCGTAGAACCCGGAACAATGAGCTGCCACTGACGAACTGTGCTATCTTTTCAGTTGGCTTAGTTGATCACGCTGGTTCACGTAATATGGTAGTTACTAAATATAACGTCCGTCAGTTTCCCTAATTCTTCACTTTCTTACGGGGCCGGCTTGCCTTATAATTCCTGGGTGTTTCCTTCCTCGCAGCTTTACCCTTTCAATAACGTGCAACGTAATAAACTAGCACACGGAGACAGAGTAGGCTGTTTTCCCTGCATGGAATGCTTTCGCGATGACTTACCAACGAACCCAAATCGCCTCCTTGATCATTACCATCTCGACGCTTCAGCTTGAGGACCAACACATTACCAACCAGGAACGCATCTAAAGTGCTGAAGAGGCTCAGAAAACTACAACTGAAGCCTCATGAGCCCGGAATTCTATAAGATGTTCAATTTTCTGCATGATGCAACGCTGCACGTTTTTCTTTGATATTATTACTATCCTTTTTCTCAGTGTACCTTGCGGTCAAATCCTAGAAGAAAAAAAGGGACGAGCAGGAATATGTGTCGTATTTCTGCGTGCTCAATGCAAAAGGTCGGTAAGCCCCACGTGCATTAGACACGTTTGCAGGCGAGTGTGTGAGAAAGCAATAATTTATCAACACATTGGCTTGATCAATGTCATAACACTGACATGTTTAATTCGGCAACTGAAGAGGCATTCATGGGGTTGCTATTCCAGGCTTCCGACGTCAAATTCAGTAACGATGCACTCATCACTGAAGAAGCATTATGGACTGCTTCGAGTAGGATGTTCTTGGTGCCACAGAAGCCCAGGAAGTCGTCGGCACTGACATCCCACACAAGGATGCCGGCGAGTCCTTTCTCCATGAATTTTACTGTTTGCATTGCCAAGGACTGCGCGTCTTCGTAAATGAACCAAGAACGACCGCGATGCAAGAGAGTGATGTCCCCGTCGCTGTGCCGTTTCCAGCCTCGCTTGACGCACAGCTCGTGATACGCGAACGTGTGCTCGTTGCCTGGCACGGAGCCAGTGTAACTCTCCCTGTGGTTGAGCGTGTACGGGATGCCTTCGAAGCGGATGGCCCCAATCAGCTTAGAAGGAGGAAAGCCGCTTGAAAGGACATTTTCCAGCGCTCGGCTGCGCCCAAGCCACTGCGGTGGCAGCACGACCATGTCCACTAGCTGTGCAAGCCTCTTGCCTGCGTTAGGCCTGCGTAACAGAGAAGACTCGGGCGGCAACACGAGCAGGAACTCCCTGTGGCGGAAGAGAGTGGCCAGTTTCTTGAGCAAGCGCACGGCAGAATTGCGTAGGTGGCCGTCTGATACTGGAAAAAGGCCGGTCACCATCAGTCCGTCCAGGCGGTTCACGAGAGTCCAGCGAAGTAAGTTCCGTGAAAACGCCGTACTTCTCTCTTGGCTCAGAGCAACCCGATGCAGGAGGCCGCTGGCGTCTTGAAAACTCCCCAACCCTGCCAGAAGCCGTAGGTGCGGCTTGGACTTGACGAGGGGGGTCAGGTCGGCAAGGTGAAATGGTGGGTTGGCCAAAGTCAGGCTGTCGTAGTTCTGCATGTCACTGAAGAAATCTGGTAGGCCTACAAGCGGAAGCACAATGTGCGAGCACAGGTGAACAGGGATATATCTTTGGGCGTAGGTCCATGGCGGCGGCCTAGAAAAGCTGTGCGGGTCCATCTGGCAAATCAGGAGCGGTTCGGGGCCTCTGTTGTCCAGCTGGATGTCTTCCTTCTTGGGCACATCCCTGATGAACCGAACCCGTGTCAAATAGGGCATCAGGGCTCCGGGAAGCGCCACGAAGAATACCAGGATCAGGATCATGCACGAGCTGATGGAGTAGACGCAGGTGCTCTTGAGGAAGGGGTCCTCTTCGACCCCGGCGCCTCCCTTGGGGTCCGAGGCCTCCTTCTCGGGCATGGCTGCTGCTGCCTCGTCTTTCTCCTCTTCGGTAGCCGCAAGCAACCGGCTTTCACGAAGGTTGGTTGGCTGATTTGTTCCAAATGAAATGCAGAACCCACTACGGGCAAGAGGCACAGGAACGTACGAGAGTATGGGACATAAATGAAAAATAATATTGGGAAAAGATAAAGAGTGAGGGAATATTAATGATAAATCAATAAAATTATAAAATGAACGAACATGATGCCTTGAATTATTTTATGGTGATTTTGAAAAATGTACTAAAGATGAGATGATACTAATACGGTTACTTAGTAATGATGAGAATAAAATACAAACAATACTAAAGTTAGCATGGCAGTCCTTCTGGTCTCAGAATACGGAGTTAGATGGTCAGGAGCGCCGACTCCGCCGCCGCGCAACTCATTCCCTCGGGACAAATCGTGAAACGGGGATACTGGGCGTCTAGTTCACTTCTTTGCTCTCTGCCTCCGATCTACTTCTTAGCGTTCGCACATGCTTTTTTCTCTCTTTACGAGCCAGGCAGCGTCTGCCGAAAATATTCCACAGCTTGCTTCCCTGTGCGCATGAAGCGGAGCGGCGCGCGTTGAGGTTGTCCTCTGCTAGAAACTCAGGCCCTCGGCGTCTCGATTCGACAGCGATCAAAGACAAAATTATATGTGCAGAAAAAAAATGAAAACATGCCCCCGCTTTTTCTGCACGTATGCAGATCATTTGTACATTTCCCTAGAGAAAGCAGACTCCACGCTGTTGACGTGGCGTCGCGGTAATGCTCTCTCCCCTCACGCAACACTTGGTGCGCTAACGTGCAGAGGGCGGTTTGATTCGCCCGCTCTGCTCCGTCGAGGCGCGCTCGTGACGTGGCGTCGCAACCAATGAAAATTTAGGTGCCGTTTCGCTGCTACAGACGCCGGATTTTTCGCTCAATGAGCCATTTGATGCTTTCGCATCACTAAAGTTGTACGACAAGGCACACCAGAAGTGCGAGCTTTTGACGTCCGAACAGAAGTGAAGGTTATGTGCTACGTACTTTTTGTGTTCGGCGCTTTGTTTACTATGCGTGCAGTATGTTTAATCATGCCCGATGAAAAAAATGTGTTGATAATCGTGCCTAAAAAGGTGGAACAACATAACAGTAATTGGAGTGTTTTGTGCCCCTCTATAAATCCGGGTATGGCTAAGGACGGGAGAAGTTTTCTTTCTTCGAAGCACCATCTCATCCGCAGCAACTGCAGCAGTAGCGACAGAAAAATTCCTGGAAGTGAGCGACCACTCAACGCAAAAAAACAAAATGTGTGCGCGACATTTCAAGTGGCACCTGATTTTTTATAAGTACTGCAGCAAAGGTAAAAGGAACGTCCTGCAAGGCGAGAATAAAGTCTTTTGACCGACTACGAAACGGAGCCATTTCTACAATTTTCAGGGAAGCCTGGCGCAACTCACTGATGCTGAATGCCAGTTGCAACCACAAGACGCGGATGCGGAAAGGTAGAAGGACAACAATTTGTCGGCAACTGCACACACTGTAGGCGCGTTCCCTTATTCAGGCACGTGCCGTAATGGGAATTCTCAATCTTCAAGAAAATAATGATTCCCACGATTTGCAGCCTGGACGCTACAGGCAGGATCTGTTCAGCGAAGAGAATGGTTAGAATTTGCCTTGCAACGATTATTTTGCTGAATAAAGCGGCGCAAGCAGCTCCACGGCACGAAATGACGACAGCACGGACTCTATGAGTGCAAGTCAAAGTTAACTTCTGCCGGAGCAATTTCTGCACCCAGAAAAAGCCAAGCTTCCGCCTTCATGGGACCGCCACGAGATACGGAGAGAACCGGGCGACACGGAAAGCGTCGCGAGAAAAGAAGCAAGAGAAGCAAGCATCTGTCTACTTGAAAGATGCACGGATAAAAACGTTAATAAAAGGCACTCTTGCCCTAAAGGCTCGTTTTCTCTGTTTTCTGACATAACCCGAGACCCCACAGGTGCAGTTGCACCCTCCCCTTCCCCCATTTTTTCTAGTTTTCTTTTCTTGCATAATTTTCGTGGTTCGTTAATTTTTAGTGTTGTTTTTGTTTGTGTGCCTAGCACAATTTCATGTAACATCCCTGAATAAAGGACCCGCATGGGGCCGGTAAAGTATAATACCAGTAAATGAATTAAAATGTAACGATAATATGTTTCATCTGCTAACGCCTCTCCGCGAACAGGAATACTTATGCGCGCTACTGGTGTCAGGGCATGCGCCGTGGAGACGACGCAACGATTGTGCAAGGAGGTGTAGGAGCATGGCCAAACACGGTCATGCGCCGTTGTTATAGCAACGGCAGAGAGACCCGAGCTTGGCTCAGCCGCATGCCCACTCCAAAATCGACGCAACAAATAAAACAATAGCACGTGATGAAATAGGTAATCATTTTTATGAAATATTAGCCCCCAAGTGGCAGTGGCACAGCAAAGAAATTGTCGGTGCTCAATTGAAAAAGCTGCGAAAGCGAGAGGCTCCACGGAGATAAGAACTTTAGCATGGGGATACGACAGCAACAATATGTAAAAACAACTTCTATGCTACGAATAAGTCAAAGATGTATTGAATGCTACCTCTTACATTGTTCAACCACATCTATCTGCGGTAACTCACCACTATTGCACGTGCCAGTGGTAGAACGTCTGTCACTAGTTCTGTTAGCGCCTAGGTTCCTATAGGGCGTCAATATCTGCATTTATCAACATCCTAGTGTGTATGAAACGATAAATGAGCACCAAAGAATAAATTGTAGTGTCCAACTTAGAGTAGATGGAAGGAGGTGTCACCATCATCACGGGCAAATAAAGAAAGGATCAATTATAATTAAAACCTTCGCAAATTATGATTAAAACATCGCCATTGGCGCAGATTTCTAACCACCAGTAAGAGTGCCCGGGACTCAGCTTCTAATACTGGTCCATAATCAGGTAGACAATGGCACCCTTTGGCCAATACTGGCACTTGCGACACAAAGTTTCTACACATCATCACCAATCGGGTAGGCGAAAAATTCCGGCTTAAGCTGGGAGAGCATGTCCGCGACCCCGCCTTTCTCCTCTTGCGCCCAGGCCAGTGGCAATGATAACGTGATGTGGAAACACAGTTTTGCTGATAGCCTTCAAACATATGGCTCAAACCCATTATGGTAGATTGACCAAAAACCAAGGGCTCAACTCACATTTTTTTTCCGTTCTCAAGTGCTGTTTTCCATTGGCCGGCCGCCTTCGACAATGATATGTCCAACATCACAGTTGACTGGCACATGCTCTTAAGAACATTTCCAGTGTGAGAATATTTTTTTTGTGTGTGTGTGTGAATACGGGGGTTCAGGTAAGTAATGAAAAACGATAGAAACGATTAATTTATAGAGCTGGTGAAAGCTAAACGCTACCAGCAATGGCTAAATTGCGTGTTAACATGTGAAGCCCAACGGTAGAAGGCAAATAAATCGTGGAGAGCTAATTGAAAAGTAATACTTTAAACTGTACAACTAAAATCATGCTGCTGCAATAGCGAAATGGCCACTCTTACTTAAGAGGAGACGTGGCAAACCAGAAAAGACGCAAAAGCGAAATACAAAATCAGACGCCGCCCTATGTTCCCGGGCCTGTGTGTCATGACGTCATGAATTTTGGCAGCGTGGGCTCGGTTGTGTTTGACTGCTTATCGGTAATGACGGACTACATAGCATTTCAGAGAAACCAAAACACTCAACCTAGCAAGCTGTCGAGAACTTATTCTGGCGCGAAGCCACCGAAATACGAGAAAATACTTTGAAATCCGTGACGTCACACTGTCGTACCTGTGTTGAGGTTTCGGCGCCAAGTTTGGACTTCAGTCGGCAATGATCAACCTTATTCCGCCAAATTAATGAAAGTAAGGTTGTCGAAAGAATAGTCCGCCCGTTTAATATTGTTTATTATTGGTCTTCAGCGTCTCTTTCAACAAAAGAAGAAAATAATAAAGTTCCAGCATAATAAAAAAGGCAGAAGTAGCAGAGAGAGAAAAAGACAGGCGCTCATGCCGTCTATTCTTGACCAGTCTTTGCGCGATCTTCCCAAGGATTCTCTTAATCTAACAACACGCTCAATTTTCAACCCTTCGTTGGAGAGAAAGACCTTAATTTGTAATAAAACAAAGGAATGATGCGGTTAACTTACCAGCAATTAGTAGGATTTATCTATCTTAGACGAACAGAAATGATTAAGAAAACAAGAAGCATGACCTAGCAAAAACAGAGAGAAAGTATGTATAGAAACGCAAAAAGGTTAACTAGAGGTGGTGCTGCTATTCTACCCTGCATGGGAAGGGAAAGGGGCGTGCCTAACTCAAGTTGGATAAGGGAATAATGAGGCAATTAGTGGGAACTGGTAAGGAAATTTATACACAACGACTTGGTCGTCTGAAGTCTAACACTGACTATTTAAGCCCTCGCGGAAATGCTTACCTAATAACCTTAGAAAGCTACAGAATAGTCTAGTTCAATCTGCTGATTAGTTGTGCGTGCTCTGGGTCGTAAAATATGCATCGAAATCTGAAATTATTTTGTAGTGCAAGATATTCTCACACTATAAATTACTCACGTACATGGAATGCGGTAATATCTAGCTCCTCAGAAAGTGAGCGCTGTGTTTTCATCAAGCAAGCAGTATACGGTTATTTTATTTGGAGACCATTAAATGAAACTGGTCATCTTCGTTACTTCTTATTGCATGCAACAAAGACTGTGAAATATTTATGAAAAAAGGAGAACTTCGGTTACCTTAGCAGCACTTATGTATGAGTGTTTATATCAGAAATATAGAGAGGAGTGAGAAGAGAACGGGAAGATAACAGAGCACAATAAGACCAGTAGCATATTCACACAGAAAAATTCACACTACATTCAAACCAAGTGTTAGGAAACTATATTTTCTTTGATAATTCGTAAGATCGCTTCCGTCGATTTCTTTATTTTTTTAGCAAACAGAATGGTAGGTCTGATAGATGCTTTTTCTTGAAGAAAATAGTGTGTTAGGAGGGAGCAAATAATTTTTCCGACTCCCTTGGTAAACACTTGAAGAAGGGTCAATGGCCTGTAGTCCATTACAAAATTCCTATCACTGTATGGGCTCCTTCAGGAAATGTGTTTGGATGCCACGGAGAAATAAACCAATGGTTCCGCGCTGGAATAGCATATTCTAGAATGTATGTTACCGGCTTTATCTTCGCGTTCTTGGTATCTGAGGTCTTAGTCTTGCAAAGCTTTCTAAAAAAAGAGATGGTCGAAGTAAGCGAAGCTTCTCGTCGTTCGACTGTCTTGGCTGCCTCTCTTTGCCGTCGAGCTTTTCGTCTTTTGCCTGGCTGAGGCAGCTTCCCGTGCTGCGTCACTCTTCGCAGATAGACCAGCCGGCCGCTCCTTTTGAAACCATCTTTGTAGTGTTGCACAACGTGCCACCCCGGAGGGCCCCGGTTTAACACATGCCTCTGAGGCGCGTCCCTTCTGCCACAGCCAAGCGCATGTGTGCATCTGCCTCGGCCGGGATCACATCATCACTGACACCCCCAATGTTTTCGGCACTGCGCACTTGACATGTCTTTGTCCTCTCCACCTCATTCCTCTCACAACCCATTCTCTACATTCCCTCCTCTTCACAGTCCAACCACCGCAGCATCGAAACCCGACTAGTTCCACAAAGAAAGTCTCGTTTTAAAATTTCTGCGTCATCCGTTGGCTGCAAGAACGAAGTGTATCTGTTCTGACAATTGTGAACGTATGTGCCATTGGCCACTGCATCAACAAAGTACACATTTAAATAGTCAACCAGTCACGTTCTCGCAGTCGTTTATCGTAATCTTTTTATGGCTGAAAAAGGCTTCTTATCTCGATACAAAATGCTTTGCAACACGTCCCAAGTGGCATTCAGGCGTTTCTTTGCGGTATCAAAGCCACAGAATGAAAAAAAAATCATGGAATAAAACAACTGTGGTCATTGTCCGTCCAATCTCGCTATCTAATTTGTTGCGCAGTTTTAACTTCTGTCACTGATGATGAACACCGTGCATGCGAAAATGCATATTGAAGCTTTTCCTTCCCGGCCGCGGCGGCCGCATTTCGATGGAGGCGAAATGCAAAAACGCCCGTGTCCTTGCGTTGTAGTGCACGTTAAAGAACCCCAGGTGGTCAAAATTAATCCGCAGCCCTCCACTACGGCGTGCCTCATAATCAGAACTGGTTTTGGCACGTAAAACCCCAGAAAGAAGAAGAAGCTTTTCCTTTTAACATGATTCAAGTAATCAGTGCCGTTCTATCCTCTTACGCGCAGACCCAGTGGCCCAAGGTGTCTACTATGGCTTGGGCTGCTGTCAGTCGTCATGCTTTTCATGTAATACGTCGTCATGCATTCGTTGTCTTGCCTTGATCGTGATGCCGTCATGGTCGTAACTTCATCAACCGATCATCGGCATGCCGTCGTCGTCATACCACATTGGTCGTTCGGTCAACGTCATTCAATCATTACCATGATATTATAATTCAATCGTGATTACCAGTCGTCATGTCGTCGTGATCGTTCCGCCGTTGTCATTTCTGTTTCATCATGCGGTTGCCGTCATACCATCATCGTGGCGCCACAGTCGCCATAGAGTATTCGTGATACAGTCGTCGTCTTCCCATCGTCGCCATACACTCATCATCATCCATGTGGTCGTCGTAACGTTGTCGCCGTCACACCATCGTCATCGTTTCAGAATTATAGTGTCATTGTCGTCATACCGTCATCGCGAAGCCGCCTTCGTTATTCCATCGGCTTAATTCGTCGCCATGCCGTCGCGCTCATGGCCGATTTTGGCAAGCGAGTGTCATAACAAAGTGGGCCGATACCTGAGATAGTCTGTGTCGCATATAGGTGGGGCATATAAGTGTCAGAATGTCCGCTAGAGATTTTAAATACGCGTGTCTTCAGCAATATAGGGTGTGTCGCTGCAATGCTTGAATGCTAATCGCATTACCGTGGACAGCCATCGTGAGATAGGCTCTGCCGGAATTTTTTGACTGAATAGGCTTTTCTAACGTACTGCACAAGATGTAATAAGCAGAAAATGTTATTGAAAATTGAAGGAAAATAATCGTACGTTTGCTACGCGTCACAAGGGCGAATCAGCCCTTGTGCTCGTGTTTGCGGTTGATAGCCATGTCTGTCATCGGTATGCCTTGACATGCAACGTTTAAACACATTTATTGCGTCGTGGGATGCACAGGCAGCTATCTAAGCACGTAAAGAGGGGCGATACCACATATTAATGTCACGGCCTTGTGAACTCGAAAGACGAAATCTTTGTAATGCCAACGCACACTTGCAGAGGAACGTTCCTGTATTTTTGATAGCTGTGCCGTGGCCCTGTATACTCAGAAGAGAAGAAAAAGTCCTCGGCATCTTTATATGAAAGCTCTTCTGTTAAGTGAGCTTTTGAAATCAGCAAAGTGAAACCACTGATATCGTCGATGTATACGCATATACCGGGTGTTTCAGCGAACACTTTCAAAATATTTCAAAAGTTTCCTGTCTACTCGAGGAGGCGGAAATTACTTGCACAAAAAAATTGAAATGCATAATTGACTAATTAGCAAGAATTCACTAATTAAGTTTTTAACTAGTTACATTATCGCCGATATGGCAATTTACAAATTCTAGCAATGGAGTTCGCAAGGCGGATCCACTTGGAACGAATTCTCGGGCTGGCACCAGTTTCTAAATATTAATTCCCCAACTTTGCGAAGACATGCATTGGCGTTCCAGTTACTTTTGTACTCCAATGCATAAAACGACATTTTGCTAAGAAAGTAACTGGCCATGTAACTTCTAACGTGCGCTGGGATGAAAACTGTCCGTGAAAATGCGCTCATGGACGTTAGGAACTAATCGACCTAACCTCTGTGCAATGGCTCATACATGACAGTGCATTTTACAAATCACCGTTGCAGTATCTGCATGAACCGAGCCTGGTTGATTATTTACAATTTCAGTTCCACATTCTGGGGCGTGGCAACCAAAGGAAAAGAAAGGAGCTAGAGAACGCGTCATGATGATCTCAAAGTCGCGAGATGCTGTTGTTTGAAGTCAGTCGCCCAGGTGGTCCTTAAGCCTCTATTAAATTATGTTCTAGGAAACTTTGCCCACTAATACGCGGCTCAGAGATAGCTATGTATACTCAGTATTTAACAACTTACACATCTCAAGTTCGAATTTTGTATTAGTACTGTATTAACGCAAAATAAACAAAAAAATTGGAGGACGCTTAAGCTTCGCCTTTAAGAGTGGAACGCTATAGCGTTATCGGGCTTCGTTCGCATCACATTTTTCTTTGTGTAGGCTTCACTGCAATACAGAACGTGGAGAAGCCAGCTTACAAAGACCAAGTGTACACTGATCCCCTAAAATTAGGCTTCACTTTTAAACCCAAATGCATTGCTGGGAAGACATTTTTTAAAGTAGCAATTTAAGCCGTCATATATCAAAATGTGAAGGCCCTAGGACTTTTTTTAATTATTTTATTAATTGTTTGCTGTTTCCCCTAGGCGCACACGTGTCCAAAATTTAGAAAGGGTCGGTTTTCAACATTCCCCTCAATGTTTCCTAGAACCAAAGTACAACGAAACACCATCAGAATTGGAGGAAGCTTAAGCTTCGCATTAAAAAGTGGAACGCGACAGCATTCAAAGATCCCCGGCTGCTTAACAGGCTTTTTCCTCGTATATTCAAATTACAATCCGACGCTATCACGCGTGTAGGTTGTGTTTAAGTTGTACTTTACGATTTTTCTGACGGATTTTACTTTGAGAAATTCCATTTTTTTGCATTAACGCCTTGCCCCACGCGGAGGCCCTGTGTGGTCGCGGTGGTTCGGGATTATGCGGTTCGGCATGATTATTTCCGCCAGACGCCGATGCTTAACGCCGAAGCCGACGCCGGATTTTCTTAACGCTATCGCATTAATACAGAACATGTCACGCTCGGCGAGGTCATACCCAGAACTGGCAACTGATATGGTTGCTTGCATTCTGTTTCATTGGCGCTAGATACCGTGTTTCAATACTGCATCTCGGTCTCGGAAACATGCAATTGGTTAACTTTGCGGGCAGCCGCCTCCATGGTGCTTAAACTTCAATAATGAACTTGAAGGATGTACCTGTAAATGCTTTAAAATGGTAGCAAAACACACTGATCGCGCCATGGGTCATGTCTAATTTCTACTTCATAATGTGGTCTGCTTCTCATGCCACGAATGAAGTACCTGACGCTGGTGTCTGTGTTCTCGAAAGCGCTGGAGGCGCCCTCCGTAGTAGAGATGGGTTGCTCAGGAGCGAGCCGGATCTTGTGAGCGGCTCTTTTTAAAGAGCGAGTGAGCGGTGGTTCAGTAAAAATGAGCGGCGGTTCTTTCGGAGAAAGGGAGCCGGTTCTCTCGCGTTCAGAGAGCCGTGCCGATGCGTTCCGCCAGAGCCGTGTCTTCTGCTGGGAGCGACTTCCACGCCATTTATTAGCGGTACGAGAAAGCAACTGCCCTCCCACCCTTCCTCGCAAGAGTCGCCTTCACCCCCTCGCCTTCGGCTGAAGAACGAAAGAACCGCCGCTCACTTACTGAACGACGGCTCCCTCGCTCTTTAACAGAGCGGCTCAAAAGATCCGGCGCTCAGAAGCGAGCCGCTCTTTTCGCCACGGCTCCATCGGTCTTCACAAGATCCGGCTCGCTCCTGAGCGCGCCGCTCTTTACGCCACGGCTCCCTCGCTCTTCAGGAGATACGGCTCGCTCCTAAGCGCTCAGGAGCGCGACGCTCTTTTGAAGAGCGAGGGAGCTGTGGTTCAGTAAGTGAGCGGCGGTTCTTTCGGAGAGAGGAAGCCGGCTCGGCTCTCTCTCGTTCAGTGACCGTGAGGAACCGTTCCTAGAAAGCGCTCAGGAACGAGCCGGATCTTTTGAGCCGCTCTTTTGAAGAGTGATTGAGCCGTGGTTCAGTAAGTGAGCGGCGTTTCTTTCGGATTGAGGAAGCCGGTTCGCTCTCCTTGAATGAGCCGTGCCGAACCGTTCCGTCAGGGCTGGGTCTTCTGCTGGGTTTCGATTTCTGACCGACGAACGGTGGCCGGTGTGGGCAAACACGCGCTACTGGTACTCGCTCGCAGTGTGTGGTGTGCGCAGCAGTGCCCTTGGTTTTTTGTGCGTCTTATGGTGTGGAACCCGATGCCACCGAGGGGAGAAGTAAAGAAGTCTTAATTGGCAAAGGATGGTACCATTCGTTGCATGCTGCTGTTCGAACGACGTCTCAAGACTCTCACCGATTGCACATCGTGCGCTGGTCCAATAACACTTCGCAGATGGTCTTCCGTGTCTTTAAAGACAACAGGTGAACGAACAGTTAACGTCCTGGTCTTCATTTGTGCTAATTAGTGTAGTCATGAAAATGTCGCCTATGACATCCACTTCAGTGCATTTTCTGAGTGTGTATCATTAGCACGTCATTAAAACGTGGCCAATGATCTGTTGTGTTGTAATAGAACTTCATTTCTTTTTTTTTCTTTTTTTTGTGTACTGCCGTATGATGGCATGATCGCCAGTACCGCGCGTGCACTCAAGAGAAAAAACGAAATAAACGAAAGGTACGTGCGGCAGTTTTGTGGATCTTTCGTATGATTTTTGTATATTACTTCAAGAAATGATTTCTACATTCATTTTGCATGGCGTTACAGCTTCCTCATATTATAGTGAACGTACGTATGTGAATAAATAAATAAAGTTGAAACATAATGCACAATCATTTTGTGTTTTTATTTTGACAAAAGTTGATTTTAAAGTACCACAAAAATAGACAAGTTTCTGTAATGAGGATGAAGTTACATATTTTTTTTCTGAAAAAGTACGTCGCATTCTGCCTGTCACAGTATCATAAGCATTTTATCCCCAATATCAGAAAAGAAAGTTTCATTACAACTAAACATAGCGAAACATAGCGAAAATACCAATAACACGGTTATTCAATTATGCATATATCGTTTTTGTTTTACAAGCCAGATAACTATAGAATATGCATAACACAGGTTACACGTTTAAGTGAACCGGTGAGCCGTTCAAATGAACCGGTTCATTTCAGTGAGCTGAGCTGTTCCGAGCCGCTCACTGAAGTGAGCCGTTTTGCCCATCTCTACTGCGTAGAGCGCACGGTATCTATGTGTCCGTGGAAAACTGTTCATGTATCTCTTATGATTTTATCATAAATGATGCTATAGAGCAAGAACTAAAAATCCGTCAGCCAGTCTTGCGTCCTATCGAACTTCTATAGGGCATCGCGAAGTTCAGAAATGGGTGCTCCTGATGCCATTCGTAGAATGGCGCAGATCGACCCACTACATTGTCCAAGCCAATAATCAGGCGTTAAGCGGGAAGAGGGAAAAAAACGAGAGAAAAAAGGCACTTCAAAAAACATAGTTAAATGAAATGAAGAGGACGTGAAATTAGTAATTCAGTGCTCAGAATCACAAGAACACAAAGTGGGTCCGGAAAGCGTGATAACAGTCACAATAATAATAAATGGGTGCGAGCTTAAGTCAGGAAGAGGAAGAACATCGCGCGCTCTCGCACCTGATCGGCGCTCCTGCCACGGTCGCACGTGAAGAGGACGAAGGTACCAGTCATCGCCCTAGCTGGCCGCACCAGACGTGACCTCTCGAACGCCTCAAGATGCGGTTCTCGGAGCAAAACCTGCTGAGTAGGCGAGACCTGAGGGCTGGCGACACGGAGGACCCTTTCATTAAGACTTCCTACGTGTACACCGTCAGCTCTTGCATGCTTCTTGTGGTGGTATTCTTTGTCGTTCTACCCGGAGCACTGGTACCATACTTCCGCAAGGTGAGCGCTCATAAATGCCCGTTTCCCCGCCGCTAGATATCTTTATCACTCTTCGAAAGAAAATAATTTTAGCTGAGCTTTGTTGACACAAGCAGGAGACCTTTTTCATTATTGCGATAGAAATTATAAGGGCAGTCGAGGTACGTTCGTGCCGTCGGCGCCGCCGCCGTGCTGTTACGGCATCGACGGCGCACGTCCGGCTTACGCGTTGGGGGAAGGTCTCTAGAGACGCGAGAGACACGCAGTGCGTTTGGCGGCGAAGTCAACGAAGCCAAGTGGCTGCACCCTCACGCTACCCTGGATCGGCTCCGCAGCTGAGCCAGGGCAGCTTTGCTGGCATAGCATTGTTCGTACTAACATTAGCGTTCCTGCTGTGCAGCTGTTGGCATACCGCACCGCGGCGCATACCACGGTGTGCACGTCCTGTTACAAACGCTGACGGTTTTCCATCTGTCTCATCTCTTTGCACCATTGAGGTGCGACGCCTGCAACGCCGGTGACCGGCGATCCTCATTACGCCAGTGCCCTGGCGGCTAGTATACATTGTAAAATAATTTACACCCTTAAAAGTGAATAACGGTCTCAATAGGTCTATAAGTCGCACCTTTCACCCAAAGCGGTTGTAAGGGTGTGAGTTATAGACAGCTCAACACGCTTATTCACTTTCAAGCGTGTAAAATTTTTTACAGTGTAACAGCCACCAGGGTTTTGTTGCGCAGCAGCAGTGGCCTCGCGTGCTTTGTCGCGCCGACATGTCGCCCCAGAGTATTTTTAGAATACTGTCTGGGGAGCTTCAGCTCAACGCTAAATATTGCTATCGCTTTCATTGCTTCACCCTTCGGCCAAAATTGACCATTTTTTCTACTTTTTTTTAAATTTTGCTTCGGGTTCTATTTTGTGCTCTACCGCGTTGCTGTTCAATCGGCCTGTTGAAAGCTTGTTGAGGACAGGTACAGCTGCAACGGAAAAAGATTAGCACAAGTGGCCGATGACCGGTGCAGGGAAATTGCGGTACGCGGCGCTCTTGTTCCCGTGCACACTGGTATCTAACGTGCCACATGGTTCACGTTTCAAAGAGGGGCTGCCTAGCACTCTCGTTTTCGGCGTGCTTGGGAACAACAGCGTCGCGTGCCGCGATTTATCTGATCGGGAGATCAGTCACTTGTGCTATTCTTTTACCGCTACAGCTGTACGTTCCCTGCATTCACAAGTGCCTTAAGTCACTGGAGAAGTGCATTATCACGTTGTAAAACGTGATAACGCCGGAATATCACGCAAGTATCGCTGACTAGCCAGAACACTTGAGTGAAGCAACGCCGCACCAACCTGGAGCAACCAACTTAGGACTATCCGTCACTGTTAAGATGTTTGCATCTCTTTTCCCTGCTACCTTTCTGAAGTCAAAAGTTGAACCCTTAAACATCTTTGCTAGGTCCCGAAAGTTGCGTTTTTCTATTAATGTTGCTATGTATCTCTTTATGTTGCTACTTTCAAGACTTGTATGAGGACGCGTATTTACTTAAAATTTTGACGATAAATCTTTCTGTGGGAGAAAAAGTGCACCAAATTGTTTGTCGTACATATTATTAGCCAAAGCGGCCGGACAATGGCAACCTGCACTTTCGAACGATAAGCTTTGTGAATACGGCCCTAGAGCTCAGTGTAAACAATATCGTAAATCTTTTTACCAATAACTTACCAACGAAGATCGTTCTTCGTTAGCTCTTGCTGACTATATTAGAAAATAATGAACATTACACTTACATATGAAGATACCATTACAGAAACAATACAGCTCAGTGACAAAACAATAGCCAATATGACGGCACCAGCGCATCAGCAAATCCGCTTGCTACAGATCCATATATAGGTATTTCACCGTTGCTATAAAGGGGTACTGAGGCACTTCCTGAACGCAGTGATTTTGATTATGATTAACCCCGCAAAAGACATTTTTAATTATGAATGAAGTAGTGTCTTTGCAAGGTTAAGCATAAGACGCAATGCGTCAACCGCGTGAGTGAGGGCATGTACAGGATCCCCCTTCCTTGCGGGGAGTGCTATATGTGCATTAGATCACGCAGGTGTCTAAACAAACGCCTTCGGTGGAGACAGCAATCTATGTGCGAAACGGCAAGTTCTTGCAACGCAACGGCTACACACCATGGACCATTCAAGCGTATTAAAGAGACTGGATGACTATAGTTCACGCGCATAATCACAGAAACTGCACAAATGCCTCGAACAATCGTGTACGTATGGGTAAGCAAACCATCCATCACACTGGCAAAGAAATGTCTTTGCAAAGAGCAGGGATACGTGCTGGGCCAGAGCAATAGTGTTGTTGTTATTCATGCGATAACATTATAGGCGGATTTGACCCACTTTCGAGGCATCCTAACAGAAAACATGTGCCGATCTCAATGGTAGGGCAGTCTAACATAGCGTCTTAAAGCGCTAGTTGTCACGAGGGAAGAATAAGAGAAACTGGCACGTGACGCACGCGCCAAAAGTTTCAGAGAGTGACTTTGCCACGCGAGAAGCATGCGTACAATCGCGGCCTAATGGTTAGAGCACTGGGCTGTTGGGCTGGAAAACAGTGGCTCGATCCCATAACATCGGTCACCCATTTTTAATAGCATTATAGGCGGATTGCACCCACTTTGGAGGTATCTAACTGAAAACTCGATGTGTGTTAAGCATACGTGATCGCGTCACAGTGTCCACGAAATAGCAAGTTTGTAAGGGATACAAGGTGTAAAAAGGCCACTTTGATGAATGAGAGTGTGTAAGGACGCACGCGCGCGCAGCTGTTGATTCAGCATAATATAAGTATGATATCGCGAACTTAGAGAGTTAGCGGTGGTAAGTTCCGGCCTATTGTTTAGATTAGTTCATTGTTTTAGTATTTGTGTTGTTAATGTATGCTCCTATATATCTGGGATTTAGTAATATACCACGGGCAGTTGGAAGTCATTGCTTCTCCTTGTTTGCCTCTTCAGTGTAGTTTTGCAACGTTACACGAAAGCCGGGGGTGTCGCTGTCTTCAAAGTTGCACGACTCGTAAGTCGAGAGTGTCCGCAGTGACCGCGCCGTTGCATCTTGGGCGAACGCAGGTTCGATACTTGTCCGACCTCCCGAAACTCGAGGACCAAGGACGGCTGCGACAACAGGGCTTGCAGGGACCATTAGTGCTGTGCCAGCTGAACGCGGAAAGCTTCTCGCGACCCGAGCCGTGGGCGTACCGGGCGGAACACATACCTACCGAACACTGCACCCACGTGGTGTTCTCCATGCCGGGCCTCAAGGACTGGTTTAACGACCTCATCAACTACGACGTGTACCACGTGGCCACGCGGCCTTTCTTCTGGCGCGCCGTCGACCTGCTGCTTGAGCGCAAGGGCGCGCACCTACTGGTCAGCGTAGGTGCGTTCGGCGACGTGACCAATCTGATGGCCGACGTGGCCGGCAACAGTGACACCATGGCCCGCTTCTCACGAAACATGGTGCGATGGGTGCTAGGCAACAAGCTGGATGGCGCGCTTCTTGCCGGTGTGTTTCCGGCTCCTGCCAACATGCGCAACGCCATGGTTAAGCTCGTTAAAAAACTTGGCACCTTGTTTCGTGTCCACCACATAAACTTTGGCTTGGTCGTTCCACCACAGGCGCAGTTATTTCACACCCACGGCGCAGGGGTGAAGCTGGCTCACTTCGTGGACCTCGTCGTTGTCACAGTGAGTCTTCGACTCTTGCAGAGACGTGCCTGTTCGTGCCTCTTTGGGCGGAAGCGCCGCGCATAGCATTACCAGACGCACTTGTATAGCGGATCATGATGCCTCGTGAAGCGGCTGTCAAAGCTAAGCAAGGCAGACGCCACATAAAACATGTGCTTTAAGCGTAAAACATGGCTGTTACTGATGACACTTTGAACCGGCCCTTATTGCGAGTTAACCTTACTGCTTCTCTCAAGTTTTTTTGGGTGATGTTTCCGTGAGGTGGTCGTTAAGCTAACTTAATTTCTGGGCTATTTTTCTCGCACTGTATAGATACCCTGTAGTCTCCTTTAAGTGCTCTAAAATAGTCTTGTGGGCTCAAACGTGGAATTTTTCGCGTGCTTTAAAAACTTAGCACTGCGTATGCACTTCACATTCCTCATCTGTGCATACTGGCGATCACCGCTCTATGTGGTCGCCGTTGTCGGCGAGGCGCTCGTTCAGAATAAGCCGGCATCTGGACCATTGCCTCGCAAAACAAATAACTTAGAAAACAAGGTCTCCCGCATCGATTTCTTTCCGTCTCTAGAATGAGATGCCCTAATGAATTTCTCGTGCTATCAAACCTTTCCCTCTATTCGCATTACTTGTTATAAGTAGCATCGTCCCAGTGCTTAGAAAACTGTCTGGGTCAGGAACGTAGTCCAGTGCCTTCGCGGATACGAGAAATGCGCACTGAAATCGAAGGGACATGAGTTTAATCTCTTGATGACAGCCGACTAGAGCCCCCGGGGCATTTTCGACGCAGGTAAACAAGGAACCATCGGTGCGGAGTGCTGCAGAAAGCGCGCTGAACATCGGCAGCGCGATCGAGCTCTTGCGCGAGAGCGGCGTGCCGACTTCCAAGTTGGTGCCCACCTTCAGCATGGAGGTTACCGTGTACAAGTTCCTTGACGCACTTGACTCCCTCAACAACACATCCCCTGTGGCGCTGCCATACTACACCGTGTGCGAGAGGATCCAGCAGGGAGGCTGGGAGCTGATGTTCGACTCCAGTACCCATTCCAACTTCCTTCACAGGTCAGTGCTTCCCGCAGGTGGCGCTGCAGAACCCACCGCGCTGCGAACACTGCGAACAAAAAAAAAAAAAAGCTATCGGAAGAACTACAGAATGGTTTTGTATTAGGCAGGCGCATGGACGATCATCTATTTGTAATCACGCAGTCTATAGTCTAAATTGCCCATCAAGAAAACCGACCTTTATAGTTGGCATTCCTGGATATCAGTGGTATGTGCGACAGTGCAAGCATAAACTTTGTGGAATTTTCCTAGAGAAGAAGGTCTGAATTAAATCAACAGATTGTTACTGAATGAAGTATATCAGAATAATAAATTCCAGATATCGTGTGAAATGCTACCTAGCGGCGAGATAATTGACATAGAATGCTACACACTGACTATTCGTATTCGAAAATGAATTATTCGGTATTTTCGAATACACAACCTACCCAAATATTTCGTGGCAACCTACTGTTGAAGCCTTGGTACTGTTCTCCGTGTGCTGAACAAAGTATCGAAAATTATCCGAAGTGAAACAACGACAAAAGTTTTCGAAGCAATGCAGAAACAAAATGGTTAATGCAAGCTTTTTTTTTTTTTGGTTTCGCGGTGGAAACCTACATGACTAAGTATGCCCGTGATTTTTGCTTGTAGTCTGCTATATAATGTTTTGACAGTCTGTTTATGCAGCAGTTTTACAGTCAATATTTTTCCTTTCAACTAACCATTTTATATGTTGTTGCTGCACACGTCATTCAGCAGCTTTTTCTTTTCGTTTTCCACTTGTGATTTTTTTTTCGGGAGCTAATTTAGCAGTTTCGGAAAACTGGTCATACAGCAGTCATGTGTTGTTCGAAATTTTGTCTGCAACCATTTTCTAAAGATGTTGAGAGGCTAGTGGTACAATTTCTTAATGACAATTAGTGATCTTGTGTTTTAAACTGATACTAATTGTCCTTGATAGTTTTCTTTTTCACTGGTCAGTGCAAGCGTGGTGCCTAATTGTAACAAAATAAATATGCCTGCTACAAATGTATGCGTCTGCATTTTACTATTCTATATTCGATTCGTATGCGAAAAATGATATTCACCCACCTCTAATAAAAAGACTGTGAGCGTAGCGAAAGTGGCGTTTTTGCACATAAGTTCCTGGGCGAGGCCAAAATACTTTGCCGCTAATGACGTGCGTTTCAGGAGACTAATTAACACATAATTGCTGATTACATTCTTTATTAGCACTTTGGGGGCAGTTGTTTAAACGACACATCAGGAGGCAGTCAAATTTTAATGCACCTTATTTTTTAATCTTGAAAATGACACCTAGTTTGAGAAATTCATCGTCGAATGTCAACTCTTAACCTACGCAATATTGAAACCGAGAGCACCGGGAGTGCAGAAAAGGCGGCCCCGATATCGTATCAGACGGAAACGCCCCCTGTCGAAAAGTGCGACGAAGTTTGAAACTGAAGGTTGCGGTCAGTCGCGGCAGATACTGATACGGCACGTTTTGACTGGCAAGCATCTGCCACGACGGGCCATAGCAGTATTTGCCGCGACATGCCATCATTCGAACTTGGTCACACACTTCGTCACGGGGTGTTTCCGTCTGGCGTAGCAGCGGGGCGCGCTTGATTTCAATATTGCCTAGTTTGAACGCCGAAATTCGGGGATGAATATCTCGGATTAATTGCAATTTTCAAGATAAACAAAAAATGGGGGTGCACTAAAGCGTGACTGCCTACAAATTTTCTATTTAAACAACTACCCTCAAGGTACTGATGGAAACAATTTTTTATTAATTAGCCATCTCAAACTCACGTCACTAACAGCAAAGTATGTCCGCCTAGCCTAAGAACTCCTCAGCAAAAACGACCCGTCAGTAAGTAATGATGTGATTGCCTTGCTCGAAAAGAAGTACGAGTGGATCTGCAATGAAGAATATACTAGTAAACGACGGCTGCATTAATGGTGGTGTAAGCGTAGAAAACACAGGGATTTAGGGCTTTAAATTTATTTCAATGGTTTCGATGCTTCTATACTAAAGTTCGACGACCTAGAATAAACGCAACAGAAAGGCAAAAACAACGAGCTTGGTGGCATCAGGCAGCAACTATTTCAATAGAGATGTACCTAAAATCCATCTGTCACCTATACCCAAGATCACATCGAAATGCTAGTCTTGAAATGTCGATAGACTAGGTTTAGAAGCGCATATGACATTAGTATTTGGATTTAAAAGCAGCCACAGGGGGACTATGCAAAAGGTGGAGATCAGAAGATACGCGAGGGCTGGTGGAGAGAACGATGATGGCACAGACTTTTCTGGGCATAAAGAAAATCTAGGTCAAAAATCTTTAACCTTAACCAACAAGACGTCGGCTTAACCAACAACCAATAAACAAACCAACATCGGCGGCCGTTGTCTCGATCACGGTGTTAGAAGTATATTACCGTTGTCTCAATTGCGTGGCATTACGGTTCAGAGCTCCTAAATCGGAAAGAGCCGCTTAGAGATAGAAAGGCTGGTTCTGACGTCGTGCGTAGTTTTCAGTCACAAACATGTAGTCGTGTCACCACCTCTGTCTTAAAATACACGGCTTTCCATGGGAATTTTCAACAGAGCTTGACACTTCCAAGAAGCTGGCACGGCCACATCCATTCAGGTGTACAAATTGCAGTCGTAATCTCTGGATTATTAACTGTTTCAGAGGTTTCTGCAAGGCGTGACGGGGTTCGCCTTCTTAGCCAGACGTACAGTGAGAAAACCTGCTGACATGAAGGCAATCTTTCGCACTGGGCGTAATAAGCCTTAGGTTGTAAATGGTATGAAACTAATATTGGATGTTTTAACCTCACATACAAGTACATTAACGTGCATCTCAAATGTCTTTCTGCACGTACAAAAAGGGACAACGCAAAGCTCAGGCTCTGTTATAGTCCGACGTCATGTGTGCGTGTGCGCAGTATCGTCATGGTGATGTTTCGTCGATAATGATGAGATACTCATGCATGTGTATAGACATAAAGACGCAGTGTAAATTCTGTGTCGCGTGAGAGCAGCTGGCCACGGAGCGCGTCTGGAATAGAAAAGAGTAAAGAAGAGAGGATGAAGAGCGTCTGCATGCGAAGAGCGGGCGTTACGGAACGCCGGCTACGCTCGTTATGGACCTCGCTAAATGTGGTCAGAGCGCGTGGGATGAGATTAGAAGAGCTCAGGAGCAGGGGCGGGGGGGGGGGGGGGGGGGGGGGGTCATTCTCGACGTCCTCCTGCCGCAGTCTCGTTGATTCACTATAGCAGGCAGTGCATGCAGCCGATGAACATAACTCGCTCACAAAGATAGCGTGTCCCAGAGAAGACCGCCATATATGAAAGGCGAAGCGTGAGCCCTTCGCAAGCAACATATCAGATATACAAACGTGGATCATCAGCGCCATGCGGTAGTTCACGCGATGCGCCGTTATAGAAAGCTGCACGCCTGGCCGGTACTTTAGACCAACGTTTAGTGATTAGGTGCCAAGCGCGAAACGCAGCGCACTCTCAACGTAACTCATGTTGTCGCATGCAATTCATTCGCCACAACGGCTCAAGAAAGCTTCTGAACTATTAGAAGACAGGCGCAAGTCAACGCAGATACACAGATGAAGTATAGATAGGACGACTGTAGAAGACGAGGTTTTCAACGTGGTTTCATCCACGTGCCGTGCAAGGTGCATCGCTGTCTGCCTGAGACATAGACAAGGTTCCATATGAAAGCCTCAGAAGTTGTCTTTTTCTAGCGCAAGCATGGACAGCCAGCTTCTGTCGAAGGTGGTTTTTGCTCTTACCTAGTACATTTCAAGATCAACACCAGATGCTGGCCAAACGTTTACGGATACTATATAATTTATGCTTATGCTGGACACTTTAAACGCAACGAATTATCTTTTCCTTTTGGTTCTTTTTTAATTTTTTTATCAGCACGATATTGCTGCGCGCTCTAAAAAGTTAATCTTCTTTCGGCCAGTTTACCAGCCGATGACCTGTTGAGCACCAATTCTTGTAGATACCTTTTATGGAGCCCTGGTTGACTGTGTTCTAAAGTGGTGAACTCCATACATGGTGCTGCTAGAAGCCGCTAAATTTGATGGGCTGCGATTTCCGTCCTTTCGTATTCGCTTTCTAGTGACACAGCCCAACTCGGTGGCGCTTCCAAACGATTCGTACTTCAGTGTTGCCGTAAGATACACAATAAGTTATGCACGGTCATAAGACATTTGAGTGCTGTTTTTTTTTTTTTTTCAAAAATAGAATTGCACTTATTAACTCGGCGGTAAACTCGGCAGTAATGCAGCTCCACTTAACGTGAAAGCTGGGGAAGGGCGAAGCTGTGATTCGCCGGTATTTCCCTTGTGTTTTCCTTGTGTTTATCTTGTTTTATCCTGTGTTTATCTTGTTTTATCCTGTGTTCGCCGGTATTTTCCTTGTGTTTTCCTTGTGTTTGTCTTGTTTTATCCTGTGTTTGTCTTGTTTTATCCTGCGTTTATCTTGTTTTATCCTGTGTTTATCTTGTTTTATCCTGTGTTCATCTTGTTTTATCCTGTGTTTATCTTGTTTTATCCTGTGTTTATCCTGTTTTATCCTGTGTTTATCCTGTTTTATCCTGTGTTTATCTTGTTTTATTCTGTTTTATCCTGTTTTATCTTGTTTTTATCCCATGTTTATCCTGTGTTTAGCAATCCATCATCCATTTTGACATTGACACCTGTGCTAAGGCACAACTGGTGGGAAATCGCCACGCACATGAAGCCAAACTACCACGCACATGGAGCCAAAGTCTTTTCTGATTATAGAAGTGATTTTAACGAATTTGTGTTAATTATTTCGATTAGTTTATGGGTATTCCTACCTTTTAAATTGTTCTGAATCATGTTAGTTTATCTTGAACTCCGTTTTGATCAATTCTGAACTTGTCTTGACCCTGTTTTGAGAACTTGCTTTTGCGTGTGACCCCGACGACATGAGATCACAAGATTTTAACGATTTTCACGAGTTTCTGCCAATTAATGCGCCTAATGCTTGATAATTCCCATCTTTTACATTATTCTGAATTATGTTAGTTTATTTTAACCGGTTTTGATCAACTCTGCACTTGTTTTGACCCTGTTTTTGCGCGTGACCACAACATTACACGCCGACTGCCCGGGCCCCTAAAGTGCTTCGCACTTAAGAGAGCTGCAGTGGCCGGGAAGCCTGACAAGCATTCAGGGATCTTTGAATGCTAAAGCGTCCTCCAAATTTTGAAAACGCGCGCGCCTCGGGGCAACAGCAGACAATTAATGAAATCATAAAAGAAGGCCCTAGGGCCTTCACATTTTGATATCAGACGGCTTATATTGCCCCTGTAAAACTTTTTCCCAGCAATGAATTTGTGTGTAAAAGTGAAGCCGACTTATGGAGATTGGTGTAAGTTCGGGCTTTGTAAGCTAACTTTCCCACATTCTGTGTTGCAGTGAAGCCTACTGATAAAGAAAAATACTATGCGAACGGGGCACGATAACGCTATCGCGTTTCACTCTTACAGGCAAAGCTTAACCGTCCTCCAATTTTTTTACAGCCCACTATGTTTATCGGACGGGTGAAATCATCAGGAACACGGTGTTAGAGGACCCTTACATAGTAGTTGAATTGTGCTACGGCTGAGCTAAAATCTGCGCAGTTTCCAGGCTCATGCATGTGTGCACACTATTAGACAGAAAACATACATTTCAATGGCGCTTTTATGTTTTTGCGAATGGGTAAAAATAGCATTCGCGTCCTCCGTAGAATATACGCAGCTTTCATTCCCTTTGGTCGTTGCAAATGTCCTTGCTCTTTTTTTTTTTTTTTACGAGTGGAATATACTTCATTCTGACAGAAAGCACGAGTGGATCAACTTCGACGACGCGCGAAGCATTGCTGAGAAGATGGAAGTGATTCGCAATGAATCGGTGGCTGGAATCATGCTGTGGGACATCAGCATCGACGACTTCAAAGGCGCGTGCGGACCCGTTCACCCACTTGTGGCAGCTGTGTACGCCAGCCTCATGACACCGGGAAAACTGACCGAGCAGCCACTGCTCACTGTCACGCCGCAAGCTGAAAACACCACCGCTGACCACTCTTGACTTTCTCTCGTCCAACGTGCCGCTGCACCTGTGGCAGCAAAAAGCAGCAACAAAAAATGAGAGAAGAGTGGGAATCGCGCAGCTCTGAGTGAAACGCGAGCGACTCTTTTTTTTTTTTTTTTGTAGTCGCAGCGGTTCTGTGATTTTGATCCAATAAAGTGTCCATTTCTGTGTTTGCTGTCAAATCTGGCGCGCAAACTGAGGCGTTCTGCTTGCCTACCATGAGTTACCAATTGCTGGACCTAAAGGTGGTTGCATGTCTCCCCGATGAGATGAAAATTTAAAGCCAGTCGTGCGTACCAAGTTATTTCTGCGCCCAATAACCTACTGCGCTCTAAATTGATCTGGAGCCTTGCAATATACCGTTCCCCATATCGCGTCGTATTGATTCAGAGTGCAGACCCCCGCTAGATTAGTCTCACTCATCCTGCAATGCAATGCGGAAAGTATAGTCTTTGTTGGGGAATTTACAGAGTAGGCCTGTATTTCTTAACGTGTCAGCAGCGTCGAGGAGCTGAACGTATTTTTCCTGGCGGTATTCGATATAGGCGCGTGTGCGTTTGCGTGTGCGCGCGCGCGCGTGTAAAGGAGTGCTGTGTGTTGAGAAACACTGCGTAAACAATTTCCATAAGGATACAGCGCCGAATTGTGAAAAGCGTAATGAAGGAATGCAAACAAAACAAATAAAATAAAATAAAACGCACCCCTCTGTGACTCAGTCGTATAGTCACGGCGATAACTGCAGCACCTTGCCGAAATATTGCGTATCCTTATGAATTTCGCAGTGAAGTTAAGAAGACTTTGTAGAGTGACTTCAGGGTTGCGTTGCCATTAATGTTTGTGAACTTTGTAACAACACTGCGCCTCTGTACAATCCTAGGAGGCTCATACCATCTATACAGGGTGTTTCAGCAAACACTTTCAAAATTTATTTAAGGTTGCCTATGGCAGATAGCGCAATTCTAGTTAATGAGCGGGTCTACTCGATGAGGTGTACATTACTTAAACAAAAAATGAAATTCATAATCAACTAATCAACAAAATTCACTAATTAAGTTTCTAACTTACTACCTGATGGCCCATATTGCGATTTACAAATTGTAGCCGTGGAGTTCCACTTGGAATTAATCCACTGTGACTCGAATTCTTGCGAAGTAACATCTGGCGTTCCACAAGGGTCCGTTTTGGGCCCGCTGCTTTTCCTAATATATATAAACGACCTTTCTGGCACAGTTACTTCTAATATAAGGTTATTTACTGACGACGGTGTTGTTTACCGTGAAATAACTAACGAATCTGACCACTCTGCCCTCCAGTCTGACCTAAATAGTATTTCTAACTAGTGTAGCGAATGGTTTATGACTCTCAATACTAATAAATGGAAGAGCATGACAATGTCCCGTCGTTCTAACCCATCTGAATTCTTTGCTTATGAAATCGAAGGCACATTATTAGAGCACATAACCTCCTATAAGTATCTTGGTGTGCACATAACGAATGACCTCTCATGGCATACTCACGTTAATTATATCATTAACAATGCTAACCGTGCACTAGGATACCTACGCCACAATTTTGCTGAAGCACCAAGCCTTTTAAAATTATTACTATATCAAACGCTAATTAGACATAAACTCGAGTATGCGTCTGCTATCTGGGATCCAGGCTTACGTAACCTTGCAGATGCAATAGAGTCAGTTCCGAATCACGCAGCTCGCTTTATCGTATCAAACTACTCCCGTACTGCCAGTGTTTCGCTGATGAAATCTAATCTTCGCCTTCCGAACTTGCTCTTAAGGATAAAAATTTCACGTCTTTGTCTCTTTCATAAAAATTTTTTCTTGAACCAGTCACTGAAACTCGAACTTTTATCACAGCCATCGTATTTGTCAGCGCGTGTTGATCACCAGCATAAGGTCGCCATTTCTTTTTGCCATACTAACATGTTTCATGATTCATTTATACCAAAGACTAGCTCAGAATGAAACCACCTTCCCAGTGCCATCGCCAGCATTGAAGATGTACAGTCATTCAAGGCCGCAGTTGTTGACCACTTCTCAGAATAACCTGCGCAGCTATTTGTTAGTTCAATAAGTTTTGTATTTTACATGTATAATAACGTTGTTAACGCTATTGTCATTCAAGGCCTTTGGTATTGTTAAACTTGTTAAACTGCTCTGTTAATCATTGTTCTTTTTCTTGTTTTGTTGTGGTTTTTTTTCATACATAGCTTTGTTGTTTACATTATTGCGCTTGTCTAATCAGAATGTACCCACCCCCTCGGTAATGCCACTTAGGCCTTGAGGGTATTGCAATAAATAAATAAATAAATAAATAAATAAATAAATAAATAAATAAATAAATAAATAAATTCTCAGGATGACACCAGTTTCGAGATATTAATTCCCGAACTTTGTGGAGAAATGCATTGGCGTTCCAGTTAATTTTGTGGTTCAATGCATAAAGCGACGTTTTGTTAAGAAACTAACTGGAATGCGAATGTATTTCTCCGCAAGGTTCGTGAATTAATATCTCGAAACTGGTGTCATCCCAAGAATTAGTTCCAAGTGGATCCGCCTTGGGAACTCCACGGCTACAATTTGTAAATTGCAATATGGGCCATCAGGTAGTTAGTTAAAAACTTAATTAGTGATTTTCTGTTAATGATTCGATTATGCATTTCAATTCCTTGCGCAAGTAATGTCCGCCTCTTCGAGTATACGAGCTCATCAACTAGAATTGTGCTATCTGCCACGTACAGGCAACCTTGAAGGATTTTTGAAAGTGTTCGCTGAAACACCCTTTATACGTATACATTCAACACCGCGTGCACCGTTTCGAGCCAGTGTGCCCCACCCTGGGCGGCGCATTTCGGCAACGACCACCTCTTTGCGTTGCCTTACGTCATTTTTAGCCGAGGAGGAGCCTGTTGCTACAGCTAGCGCTTTAAAGTTACATGATTAATAAACCATTATGAGCCCCATCATTTCAACAAATACGATCTCTGTCTATTTCCTGTTATTCTGCGCACTTATTAGTGGCACAAGCATCGAGTGACACTCTTTCTTGCGCAGCACTTCCGGTTCACCTCCTGAGACGAGCGGGGACGAAATGAAAAATATATCAGAAAAAAATTTTTTATATAGTACAGTGCAAAATTCATGGGTTTAATTAAAGATATGATATCAGAGCATAAGTTTACTTACAAGTGGGGTTACTGAAGTATCTGTAATAATTGAAATTAATTAGAAATTACTGATTAGCGGGGATGAGGAATAAGGATTATAAACAGGGATAAGGTGCCTCAGAAAGGCTGGCCAACGTTTCGATAGGAGGATCCCTGTTTATAATCCTTATTCCTCGTGTGCTACTCCATTAGTCAGCCACATTTTTTTGATTTTGGATTAGCGGGGATGAAATTCAAAATAAATCAGAAAAAAATAGAAAAAAATAGTACAGCACAAAATTCATGGGTTTCAGTATACAGATGTGACATCGACCCGCCGTGGTTGCTCGTGGCTATGGTGCCAGAGTGCTAAGCGCGGGATCGAATCCCGGCCACGACAGCCGCATTTAGATGAGAGCTGAATGCGAAAACACCCGTGTACCTAGATTTAGGTGCACGTAAATGAACACCAGGTGGTCCGAATTATTCCGGAATCCCCCACTACGGCGTGCCTCATAATCAGATCGTGGTTTTGGCACGTAAAACCCCATAATTAAATTTTTTGTAAAGATGTGATATCAGAGCATAAGTTTAGTTACAAGTTGAGTTACTGAGGTGTCTGGAATAATTAGAATTAATTAGAAATCACTGATTACAGCACACCAAAGCACAGAATCGTAGACTTAATTTTTAGAGACCCGCCATGCACGTGAGCACGACTTTGGCGAAATTCCTGGAAACCCGGAAGTAGAAAGCGGAATGACGTCACTATGACGTCACACACAAGAATGTGGCATCATATTTAACGGGCTAATAAATGGGAAATAGGGGCGGAATTCACTAAACTGCGCAGTTGGTACGCAATTTCTTCGCCAAAAAGTTCTTACGCTAAGATAAGCGTGCAACTGAAGCGGCGGCGCATTTAACTTACGGCATCGTATGAGAGCAAGGAGGAAAGAAAGCTCGAATTAACGACAAGAAATGGGAGAAGTGCGGTCAGCTGATAGCATGATCGCACAACATGCATATGTTGTCGATGCTATATTCTTACGGCAAATCACTGCACACCCCTATTCGACAGCTTCCCTTTCGGGGCGTATGCTACAGCGCCGACAAGCGAAACCGCGCTCGCCCGTTCACCGCACCGCCCTCAAAAGAAAGGTGACCCGTAAAAGAGCGAGGGATTCTGGGATGCGCCCTCTGCTAGCTGTTTCCGGTTCGAGTCAGCGCAGCCGCCGCCACCGCTTCGCGGTTGAAGCCCATAGATGCGCTTGCAGTCCGGCTTTGTCACGCATGATTACACGGTTGCAGGCGCCTAGCAAAACCATTGTCGGCTGTTCAAGTTCAAGCGTTAAAAGTAAACGCATGTAACTACTGCCTTGCAGCATCCCTTGCTGACCCAGCTGTGCACAAGCATCAGAGGCATGACTGTCACTTCTATACTGTAACAAGACAGATACCATCAGTGAACAAAAAGAAAATTAACGAATACAGTGCCACCTATCAGGCGGCGATGAGCTGTGTAAGGGCCGACACGGAATGATTCCCCAAGATATTTCTTTGTCTAAGATTTACTCAAAAAACCAGAACCATTTCAGTACTCGCACGCACACATAGCGGTATTATGAAACATGGTTTTAAGGCTCAAATTCAAACGGGACACAGCGAGATAAACCGCCGTGGTTGCTTAGTGGCTATGGTGTTGGGCTCTTACGCCCGAGGTCGTGGAATCGAATCCCAGCCACGGCGACCGCATTTCGGTGGGGGCGAAATGCGAAAACACCCGTGTACTTAGATTTATGTGCACGTTAAAGAACCCCAGATGGTCGAAATTATTCCGGAGCCCCCCACTACGGGTGCCTTATAATCAAATCGTAGTTTTAGCACGTAAAACCCCCATAACTTAATTTATGTAAAAGCGAGATACTTAATACCCGATCGTAACCAACTAACCTACTTTGTTTCCTTGAAAGCAGATAGAGGAAATGCGCAGCCGTAATATGTCGGCGATACGGCCATTCCCCCATCTAGTTGACAAGAAAGCGAAAACTTCTAACTTGAAATGAACCTCGAGTTTCGACCGAGAAATGCCGTTGACAGCGCGCAAAGTATTGAAACATTTTCAGCACTTCATTTTCTAATTACGCTAGCTGCGCGGTTCCCGACGATATCGGTTGCAGCGACGATCACAGAGCAGCATTAACCAGACCGCTGTAGCCATCGCCTCAGCACCCGATTTTCTAAAGTAATGCTTCTATACGCTTGATAAATTATTGAATAAAGATACCTTTTTCATCTGTCTGACTGACCCACAGGCAGAGCAGTCAGTGACGATGCGTCCAAGCAGCGTCAAATGTCGTAGAGCTAAACCTGTCAAAGAAAAAAGGCTGCCGCAACGAAAACCAAAGTTCATTTATGAATATAAGCATATCCTTACCGTTCTTGGCTTGTCCTCGTCGCGCCCAGAGTGAACTGAAACCTAGAAATCATCTGCATGAATGGTACGGCATTGCTGGTCGACAAAGCGGACGGAAAGCATCGCGCGACTGACAGTTGAAACCGCGCAGAGAAACACGTGCGCCGGGCATGCCGCCGCGTCGTCCGTCGAACCGGAAGCTGCCAACAGACGGCGCGCCTCACAATTATTTGCGATTGCTCGTTTTACCGGTCACCTATTGCGGTAAAAGCGTTACGCATTCTGCTCATTTCTGCGAGAGACAGGACTGCTGGACACATGGCGACATATGTGGCGCAGAAAGAGATGCTCAGTCGAAGCAATTGGCGGCCAGGTCTGCCACGCTCACCCCGCTTGTGTACATCACCGCCGCCGCCACGACCACGCTATTACAAAGCTAATAAATGTCTTTATTTCGAAATTAAGGAATTAAAAACAAAAGTTCCATAATATATTGTTACAACGCTGGGAACAAGGTGGAAGAAGGAGGGCACGAGCTGGTGTCGGAAGACAACGACGTCAGGGACTTGCCTGATCTTTATTAGACTCCAATAATTGTTTTCCTTCAATCACCCGAGTCTTGGGCAATTCTCCATAGTGGGTACGAGCCACTCTCGAAGGCAAGCAAGCCTGAGCTGCCTGTCGTTTGTATGTCAGCTGTAAATAGATGTCACTGTTACTTTAATCCTTGTGTCACAATTTAGTGGAGCTGCGGGTTATATCTAATGCGAGACGGAGCTCCGAAGCGGACGTAGCCTGGCCGTTACCACCATGCCGACTGACGAAGAGGCTGCAACAACGGCGACCACAACGGTGTCCAGCATGGCAACCGTCATCTTGGCACAGCCCCGCAACCCTCGAACGTTTACGGATACCGACAACCTGGACGTCGAAGATTGGCTCCGGCTGCATGAGCGTGTCAGCGAAAGTAACAGGTGGGATCAGACCGTTATATTAGCCAATCTGATCTTCTACTTGAAAGGCACTGCAAGGGTCTGGTTTCAGACACACGAAGAGGAGCTAACGAGTTGGGAGCAATGAAAGAAAAAGCTCTGCGACCTTTTTGGGAGAACAGCTGGGCGACAACGAGCCACAAAGAAGGAACTTGGAACTCGCACCCAGACGTCAACCGAGTCATACGTGACGTATATTCAGGACGTTCTTGCCCTTTGCCACAAGGTGGACGAGCGAATGCCGGAAGATGAAAAGGTGAATCATGTGCTGAAGGGCATAGCTGACAACGCCTTTAACCTGCTCGTGTACAAGAACTGCACCAGCATCGACGACATCATAAGTGAATGCAGACGTTTCGAAGAAGCTAAAGCCCCTCTAATTGTCCATCAGTATACCCGCCTTCCAAATACAGCCGCTACATCATCGTGCGAAGGCCATTCCCCGCCTCAGCCGACCACGTCCAAGAGCATTGTGCGCATCGTTCGCCGAGAGATAGAGGCCGCATCGCCGGTTAACTCCCAGACGTATGCCCCAAACGATTTTCGACCAACAGTTTCCCTCATCCAGTCTGTCGTTCGTGAAGAGCTGGCGAACCTTGGTGTTTCCTCCGTTTGCCCCATCAACAGATCTGACGCCTTTACTACTGCCCCGGCTCCGCGGCACCAGTAGCCCTCACTGCCCTATCGTAACCCGATGGAATGGCGAACACCAGATGACAGGCCTATTTGCTTCAACTGCCCACATGTTGGCCATATTTCTCGTCACTGCCGCAATACCTGGACACCCTCATTTCGATCTGCGTTCCAACCATACCATCGCTCACCAGGTAGTCGTCCGCCACCAGAAGAACCTACAGAGCCTTGCCACCATGCTGAGGCCTCGCCACCTACACGGCAGAGTCGTTCGCCTTCACCTCGACGCCCCCTGCCTTGCCCACCTACTCTTCGCCGTTTTCCGTCGCCCATGTACCGGCGCTCGTCGGAAAACTGACGGATGCAGCCCCGAGTGGTGACGCTGCTACATCGACCCGGACTGAAATTCCTCTGCTGACCCTGCCGACGGGTAGAAATTTACTTCAGGTGTATGTGGATGGTGTCTTTGTAACGGCTTTGATTGATACCGGCGCGCACATCTCTGTCATGAGTGACCATCTTCGCCGACGCCTGCCTACGCTGCGTCCTGTGTTGTGCGTGTCACCGACGGCAGAACGCCGGTCGTCATAGGAATGTGCGCTGCTCGTGTCAGTGTCGCCGGCCATCAGACCTCTGTTCTTTTCACTATTCTTGAAGAATGTCCCCACGACGTTATTTTGGGTCACGATTTTCTGTCAGCGCATTCGGCATCGATTTATTGCTCCGCGGGACTTGTTCAGCTCGATTTGCCCTGCTCTTCTGAGCCTCCTGAGGAAGTTTCCAGCAGATTGTGTTCAACCGAGCACATTCGTCTTGCCCCCCCAAGCTATGACGTGCGTCGTTCTTTCGCCCTCCCCACCTGTGCCTGCCGGCGATTACATCGTCTCTCCTATTTCGCACGTCCCTCTGGCCCATAACATTGCGCTTCCTCACACTGTCGTTAATGTTACGAACAATTCTACGTGCCTTCCTATGTTAAACTTTGAACCCTACGGCCACGTTCTACCGCAAGACATAGCCTTAGGCATGCTGTCATCTTGGGAAGGCTACCACCTCTCGGCCTTGACGACTGAAACGTCGTCTCACGGTGCTTCATCGCCTTCTTCACCAGCTATATACTACCTTACCCGACGTCCCCAACCTGATTTCTCCTGATCTCGCGCCTCAGCACGCCGACCAGTTACGTCGTTTGTTCGCCATCATTCAGCGACATTTTTTACTTGAATGGTCGCCCTTTAGGTCAGACTTCCATTGCGAAACACATCAATGACACCGGCGACGCCCATCCGATTCACCTTAGACCATATCGGGTGTCCTTGCATGAGCGACAAGATATTCAAACGGAAGTCGAAAAGATGCTTTCTCGGGGAGTAATTGAGCCGTCTTCAAGCCCGTGGGCGTCCCCTGTAGTCCTAGTTAAAAAAAAATGACAGCACCTGGCGTTTCTATGTGGAATACCGGCACTTGACCAATATAACTAAAAAAGATGTTTATCTTCTCCCACGCATCGATGACGCGCTGGACTGCCTTCACGGTGCGAAATATTTTTCTTCCATCGACCTTCGGTCCGGCTACAGGCAGATTGCTGTAGACGACATGGACCGCGAGAAGACAGCCTTTGTAACACCGGATGGCCTATGCCAGTTCAAAGTCATGCCTTTCGGCTTGTGTAATGCCCCAGCCACGTTCGAACGTATGATGGACGCACTTCTGCATGGACTCAAGTGGTCCATTTGTCTTTGTTACCTAGATGACGCCATCGTTTTCTCTCCTACGTTTGCCACACACCTTGAGCGCCTTTCATTTGTTCTTTCTGTATTTCGAAATGCCGGTGACCGAAGTGTCACTTCAGTCACCGAGTCAACACGATGGCCAAGGATAGTGATTTGGCCATCTTGTTGACTCATACGGCGGGCGCCCAGACCCAGATAAAGTGCGGGCTGTGCAGAATTGTCCCATACCGACCAGCGCCAAGGATGTATGGAGCTTTGTGGGCCTGTGTCCTTATTTCTGCCGCTTTGTTCACAACTTTGCGGAAATAATAAACGCTTTGTTCACAACTTTGCGGAATATAAAACGAATCATCGCGCTCACATTATCGTCACAGTAACTGCTACAAACTACCGCAAGCTGCCCACTTCAGTGGCGAATTCGAACCAGCGCAAATTCATGCACTCACGAGGTCATCGATAACGCCGCCCGTGCCATCGCAGTCACAATGGTAAAGTTTATAGCACAAAATGCGAATCGGAAATGAAATACAGATGGCAAGAACTTATTTAGATTTACGCTATGCAGTGAAATAACCCGCATAGCGTAGGCGCCAGACTGCAAAACTTTTCAGGTGAGAATGTTTGTAGCGCCATCTCTCAGAGGCGACATCAAGGGCCTCAAGCGGAGCCGTCATCTGAGCCCACTACCCCTATTCTAGTTCACTATAATATTAAATAGCCAACTTGAGAATGGGGTCTACGCGAGCAAACAGGGCTGCATAGCAGGCGACAAACGGACGACAAGAAAAAAAAAAGTTGTCGCAGTTTCACCTGAAAGGCGAAGCATCCATTGCGATAGCAAATTTGTAGAGAGCTATACGTAATAATGATATTAGCTTTATCAGCTGTATAAACTTGGACATGCAGCAGCACCGGCAACACGCAGAACTGTTGTCGACGCCGTCGGCGTTTTGCCCGCGTTCGCTCAAAATGCGTGCGGCGTTGGTGACTGTTGTCGGAGCCTCTGATATAAATAGGCACTTGGTGCCGCAGCTAAACGTCGCCTGCCTTCCCTCCCCCTCCCCCCCTCCCCCACGGCCTCTCGCGCGTCGGAAGAAGGCGCGTTTGCTCTACATATATGGTGATTGTAAAGGAGGAAAGAGACGCCTACTTCTGCAGCCCTTAAGCGAGCACGGCGCAGAACGCGCGTTTGTTCTCCGCCGTGCGTTCACTCCCCGTGAAAGCGCGCGCCCCTCGCGCCCTTCCATTCGCACATACAGCGTTCGGCGCTCGGCGACGATTTCATCTCCAGTGACCTCATACGGAACCTCACGGTGACGGCGACGGCGACGGCAGAAATCTGCTTTTGAGTGTCCATATAATTGCTATCGCAATAAAAAAGGTGGAAGCTTGCACAAGGCCGCAAGGTAGATATACCTGGCAGCGAAGCTTCCATAGAAGCCCATACGTTCAAAACATGGCGGCTCATCGCCGGTTCATGGGGCTTAGCGCCATCTGTGTGAGGAGGGCACACTTGCGGCGGAAGAAAAAATAATGTGACGTTATATCCGCTAAAAACAGATGTGACGTCACCCGTGTATTCTGAAGGAAGCTCCTCATAGCTAATGCTTCCTCTTAAACTAATTTGGCTCGCACATGGTTTCCGGTTGTGGATAAATTCTTCAATATCTACTGAACTCGCGGTTCCCTCAAATGGCAGAGAAGCTGTTGCCCTTGGATAGCAAGTGTGGGCCAAACCAGTTTTTTTTATTATTATTATTGTTATTATTATTATGGAAATGAAGAGCCCAGTTTCATGAAACTGAGCTGCATTTCCCTGTTGCCATCTGGTGGTGTTCACTTCGGAGGGAAATTTATTCTCGCGTATCAAGTTCTTCTGGAGTGAAATGAGGCGCAAAGCAAAATGTAAGGGAAAATACGACCATTTTCCAACGCTGTGGCGCTCACTCACATATATTTTCTTCCTATTTCCTTTTTCCATTATATCCCACTGCACCAATATCTTGTGTCAATAGGACGGTGCTAAATAAATACTCCGAAACCAGACGGCACCATAATATTGATACATTCCTTGCCGGTAATTACCACTGAGAGCCCTTCTCGGAGCTCCGGAAAGAAGGGAATCAAATAATCAGAAATAATCCCTGCTATTCGGCGCAACGTGCGGCGCGGTAAGGAACTCCAGCGAATGAACAAACACTTGCCGAGCAATATTCGCAGAACTTCTCAGAAAATTACGTGCCATCAACCATATAGGCGCGCTGGAGAATGCGTGTGGGTTTCGTACTGTCTCATTTGTGCACGTGCAACTTTATATTCGTACGCAACAGACGAAAATTGCTGGGCTTGCTAGTTTCCTGTTTGAACTTATACGTAAATAATTTATTTTTATTTCATCTGTATGGACTCAAAAGTGTTTGTCCAGGGAAACTATAGAGGGTGTCAGTGCGCTGAACAATGCTGGAAGAATATAGAGGGCAATATGATGCACGGGAAGCACCAGGCCGTACGTCTAGGTGCACAAACAGAAGGTCCTAAATAAATAAATATATCGCTGTGCGTTGAGCGTAAATCTTCAGAAGAATACGATGATCGAGGTGTCAATATAATGATGATGATGATCCTTCAAGATGAGTCTGTCTTTTAATCTTCTTTCTGCGCTCTCTATTGCGTCGGAGTAGACCTGCACCCATTAACTCCCGACAATAAAAACGAGTGCACACCGAATAATGCTTCAAAACAATAACATTGTATATCTAGGCGGCGTTGTGAATCTATTATTGAAGTAGAAACTGTCCATGTACCGTTTGGACTTGCAATGGATTTTGTGTGCTGAACTGGCATGCACCAAATTCCGTGCGTCAGAAAAGCTCCATGGAGTGGCTCAGCTGCAGTTGGATGAGTATTTTGAGTGTGTGGGCCACGATTTCGTTTTCGCGCTCTCAGTGCCATCCCAAGTTTATATTTACCCCTACCTTTCCGGGCCCCCTAATAGAAGTGGACGAAGTGAAGACACGCGATTACCCTGTTCGATGGGCAAAAAGCGAGCGAGGACCGTAGACTTCTGCCATCCAGTGGCACGACCCACCGCGGCCGATTTCGCCTCGCACTCTGCCCCCGCAGAGGTCCCCAAGGTGGCCATCCTGGCGAGCACGGTGTTGATTGGTGTCACGTTGGGCATCACGTTGCTCGCCGAGGAATTTCACGTCATGGACGAGGCGGACACCGAGCAGAGCGAGCTGGCTGACATCCCTTCAAAGCCGCCGCCACACCCGTTACGTTTGGCTCCGGAGCCCAATATTGTGCTTGACGCTGCCGCTCTGATCAACGCCTCCAGAAGGTTCCACGGAGCGCAAAGGCGAGTGCCTCCCTTGCGGCAACATCTCCTCGTCTGACACCGTTTTATTCAAAAATCGTCACAAAGCTACTAAAGTAGTCGGAAATCATGGCAACGCGGCATCGCGTTCATTATCTTTATTAACAAAGTTTAGTTGTTTGGCGAATTAGCACATGTTCATGAACACACGCACGGAACAAAAAGAAGAAAAAAATGAGCAAGAAGTACGAAAAAAAAAGGAAGACGACAGGGCGACTACTCATCCTGTCGTCTTTCTTGTTTTTGTACTCCTTCATGAATTCACAAATTATTTTGATTACTGCGACAACAGTTAAGTGCTCGAAACTGGATTTGCTTTGTCCGTCCGTTCATTCCATCACAATGGCGACAACCATTGGCATCCTTGGCGTTATTCTGTCGCCGTCAAGCCGCCGCCTCATTTTCCGTTTCACCACCGCACTAGGACTAATAAAAAGTAAACTTTGCCCACCACCGCACTACGTTGCTCATGCTGCAGACAATCAAAACCACAGCAAACCGTTCTATATAAAACGATACTTTGACCCAGACAATAGTGCCAGTCAGCGGACGTCTGTTCCTCGTAATTAAAACTCATAAGTCTCTTTGCAGCACGCAATCCTGCTAATAAAACAGCGCATGATATGCAATACTGTAAACCGATTTGCACCCTTATTGACCCTTTAAGAGTGTAAATCGATTTACTGTGAATGGTTTCGTAATAGATGTGGAAAACGTAAGTGGCTGTAACACAGCGCAAATCATGTGTTACACACGAACGTGGGCAAAACGAATGGACAGTACCTAAGCAAGGTCCTAGAATACACGTTTCTTTACCACTGCCACCGGAATTCGTCCTCATGTAACTGTGCACAGCAATACGAACTTTGAACCACTACGCGTTAACCGCAGCTCTATCGCGTAACAATAGAGCTTGATAATTTGTGCAAGGTTTTGCTCGGCACACAGACTCAGAGTGGCGGCAAATTTGCACCAACCGCTTGTGTTCTGCACCGCGTTCTTTAGCATGGCAAATATGTGCCTGCCCGGCAGGATGGAAAGTCGTGAATAGCCTACCATGCCACCCATGTAACTGCCGATTACACTATCTTCGAGATAGTGTATTCGTTGAGGAACCAACCGAGCAGACGCGCCGAACCCCAGGGAAGAAAGTAAACTTCGCTTTAATAATTAAATTATGTGCTTGCAGGCATATATTTGTTGAAGTATTGTTATTTGAGTACCATTTCTTGTTCCATTTCGTAATTCTATACAGAGAAGAGCAGGTCACAGGCGCCACTCTGAGTAGTAAAGCCTTATTTATTTGTGCTGTCCAGTGTTGAGCTATTCGGCAAGACAGCCACAGAGGGTGCGAAAAGAAAGCTTCGCTGTAGAAGTTTTAAAGCGGTAACTTAACTTAGCTCTCTTGCAGGATTTCGTTGTTGGTGTCTTCTAATCGCAACACCAGCCTCACATTGAATGAGAGATGTGGAGAGGGCAACGGATTGGGAATAGGGTGTCACGGAGCGGAGAGGAGAGGTGGGTGCGCGCCGTAGAGCTGAGAGGGCGTTTGCACGTGACGTCGCAAGAACAGGCAGGGCGCGGAGGCACCAGTGGCAGTTGTTGGAGTTGCGATAGCGCATGCATCACTCGCTATCACGCCATCAGCTTCCTGGATGTGTTGAAAGCTTGTCCTTCCTTTCCCCTGCTGGCGCTCCGTTTCGTTACGAAGCAAGAAGCACTGAACAAGTGTCCCGACGGATCACATTCTTCTTCAGCGAAGAGGAAGCCGAGACGCCAGACTGCCGAGGACTAAACATGCGAGACCTCGACGCTTCGATTTGTCGCCCCTCTCCAAGTCGACTTCGAGCGACACTTGCTACGGAAAACCGGCCAGCAGCTGCAGAGATGCTGGTTGCCGGCTCCAAGATGTCGAGCCCTTGGCCTTTCGGCTTCTCTTCTTGCTACTCGTCCACACGGAGTGACGCAACGCCAGCTGACGCCGGTAGAAACGATGGATGTGTCTGAGCCTTTAGTGTGTCGACTGATGTTCCCGTAGCGTTCGCAAAGGAACCCGCAATGTCATTGAGAAAGGCAGGGATGTCACACAAGAAAGCTATCGCTGACTTTGACAATCACTTACGGTTGTTTCTGCCACAATTTTTATTCGTCGAGTGCATGTTTTTATTCGACGAGTTAGTGTTTTTATTTGAATGCTGGTATGACAACAAAGGAAGAAGGCTATCCGAAAAGTTAGATCGTACAATTCCAGTGTGTGTTTCGTCGTTATCTTTCACATGTGCGTTTTTCTGATAGCAGCTTATATAGTCTCAAGCATGACTGCCTAGACCAGCTTGTTTTGGGGATGACTTGCCGTCATGGGCTTTAGATATGTACTCAGAGGCTTTATACCAGCTCCGTGTTCGAGATGAACTAGCTCCTTTCTTTGCAGGACTCGGTCCCCGTTCCTGTGCCAGCGGCGGTCTTGCAAGCAGCTGGGCCTCGCTGTGGCCGCTCTTATTGACAGCGCAGGGCCCAAGCCGTGCGACGACTTCGCTGCGTTCGCCTGCGGTCGCTGGAATGTCACCGACGAGCACCTTTTGGAGATGTTCGAGAGCCATGCCGCTTCGGCGGTGCTGCGCGAGCGGGGATCCCTGGCGGCAAGCATTCTCAGGTCATGCCTCGACCCAAGCTTGGATATGTTCCGCTCTTTGGCTTCAGTCTACCTCAAGTAGGTCGTATGAGTCCATCTACACTTCACACTCAAAATGCAGCGTTTTTCGCAAGCTAGCAGTAAATTCTACATATACAGAATCACCCTATCTACTGTTAGAATGAATTATACTGAGACTGCTGCTGTTGCCGTGCATTCTCCAGCCCCCAATGTAACGGAATAATTAGCGTTCTTCTTTGAAATGTTGCGTGCTGTATATTTCAGGTATGTTGCCTTGATGCTGATGAACATTCATCCTCACTTATGACTATGAATGGCGTCCTTGCAGTCGGTTTTGACGAACCGCAGCTTCGAAATATGAAAATATAACTGCTGTAGAGTATTTATTATGGGTGCCATTGCTGTGAAAAGTGTCCAATGCATAGATATAACCTTTTCTGGTGCGACTATGTGTGCCATAAAACTATCAAAAGAGATGGTTGGTAACGCAATCTTCAAATTCCCGGAGATCTCTACAACGCCATGAAGTGCGGGCAGTGATTGGTCGAGCTCGTAATTTTTAATTTAAATAAATTAAAATATGGGGTTTTACATGCGAAAAACATGATCTGATTATGAGGCACGCCGTAGTGGGGGGGGGCTCCGAAATAATTTTGACCACCTGGGATTCTGTAACGGGCACCTAAATCTAAGTACACGGGTGCTTTCGCATTTCGCCCCCATCGAAATGCGGCGACCTCGTGCTTAGCAACACCATAGCCATTAATCAACCACGGCGGGTCGCAATTTCTCAATACTTATTAATAACTGAGTTGTACTTGAAACATCAAAGCTCGGGCTTTATATTGTAATCATAAATTTTATTAGTCATTCTTCATTTCATATCCGTCGTGCCAAGTACCCGACCCCCGAAATAACTTCATTTTTTTTTGTTGTTTTTGCCTTTTGACACTTGATTGGCTGCCGCCAGGCCACCGTTATTGCAGTTTTTGTTTTTAATTCAGCAATAGCCGTGGCATGGTCGCAGACAATCAAGTGTCAAAGGGCAAAAACAACAAAAAATGAAACGCACTCTTAAGAATATGGCCTGTATTGCCGCAGTCATCTCTCCCAGAAAAAAAGACTTCTGGCAGCTCTGAAAGAATAGACAGCAGACAGTTTTAGAATAGCATACACAAGGCAAATGTAACGGCCTTACGCGCGTAAAATCCGCCGCGGTAGCCGAGAGGCTATAGCGTTGCGCTGCTGAGCTCGAGGTCGCGGGTTCGATCCCTGCCGCGGCGGCCGCATTCCGATGGGGACAGAATGTAAAAGTTATCGTGCACCATGCATTCTGTGTACGTTAAAGAACCTCAGGTGGTTAAAATTAATCCTCAGCCCCTACTACTGCTGCGTTCCTCATAGTCAGATGTTGGTGTTGGCTTGGTTTTTGCATGTAAAAGCCAGGAAAATTTTTTACACACCTAAAAAAATGGCGATGTCTCCATACTTTATCCAGTGTTTGAAGCTTATGTACGCTATCCTAAAATACTACGTTGTCTTGTGAGTATAACGCACGTAGCATTTAAGTGCGCTGCGAAATAACACTGATAAACATAGCAGCTCGCAAGGCTCTCGGCACAGTGTGAATTCTGAATTATCGCGGTTTTCGCTATCGTTGAATCGCCAATGAATGGAAACTAAAGCTTTTGTTTCCCTTCAGCTCACCTGAATCGCAACCCATGATTTTATGAACGACTAGCTACCCGGTTTCTGGCATCCTTGGGCGATTCTGGGGCCTCTCAAGCCAGACGAGACGCGTGGGCATATAGAAACGAAACGCTGCGGGCTACCGGATTGTCTTAACGCGGACATGTTTGACAACACACACCAGCGGACGCCATGTCCCCTTCCCATCCATTATCATACCAAAATTGTTCAGTTCACGTTCGTCCTAACGGTCCAGCGGATATTTGGGTACCCACACAAAACATATATCTAGGAGCTACCTCGGGAGCTATACAACAAAAACCGGATCCTTTGGCTGTCATCCCCTTTCCTTGCCATTCTTCTGGCTATGGTTTCAACTGTGATAGTGTGATAAGTAGTCACATGACAAGTATGGCGAACACTTCAGCTTTTCAATTTCATATAGAAAGTTTGTCACACACACACATGCACGCACTCACAAACGCGCGTGCGCACGTACAAACACATACACTACACGCGAGGCCGATGATCTTTTATCTGTGGGCTGGTCACCCTGTGGCGCCTCAGTTGCTGATTAACTCGCTGCCTGCGTTCGTCCTCGTCATCTCGTCATCCTCCTGAACCGTGTCGCGAGTTCTTTCGCGGTGCCGCACACACGTCTGCCGACACCTTCTCCACACAGCACGTGCGTTCTCGTTCATCACGCACGCTTTTCTGGGGGGTTCTTCTGGGCGCTGTATAGACTTCGCACGTGTTATTGAATCTGGCCTGATTTGATTGGCACCCGCCGCGGTGGCTCAGCCAGCTAAGGCGTTGCGCTGCTGAGCACGAGATCGCGGGATCGAAACCGGCCGCGGCGGCCGCATTTCGATGGAGGCGAAATGCAAAAACGCCCGTGTGCTTGCGTTGTAGGGCACGTTAAAGAACCCTAAGTGGTCAAAATTAATCCGGAGCCCTTCACTACGGCGTGCCTCATAATCATAACTGGTTTTGGCACGTAAAACCCCAGAAAGAAGAAGAAAGACTTAATTGGCTTACGGGGGGCGGCTACGTCCCCTCTAATTGGCTGAACATGTAAACACGGTAAAATCCGACATTAAGGCATAATTTGACAGGGCCCAGATTAGCCTCATTTCTCACACTGTAAGAATGAGTTGGCGAAGTGTCTGTGCAAATTTATCCGCGCGCAACAACGTCCTTGAGCTCGCGGTATAAATACTCATCAGTGACAATCATTGCTGTTATTTTTGCTAGGCTCACGGACACTTTGGGCTGGCCTTACCCGGATCCTCCATGGGAGAGCCCAAATCAGTTGTCCTCATCGTTGGGCGCCATCTACCGGGAGCTAAGGACAGAGAATATTTTCCGCCTGCGCACTGTGGGCGCGGACGTGCTGTCCGTGGACTGGTCTCGCTTGCCGACCATGCTTCCAAGAAGCCACTTCGAAGAACTGGAAAGGTGCTTCGCAGAGCTGGCCGTCTACCTCAGGGGACACGTCCAGGGAGAGGGCTCGGTGTCACACGTTGGCCTCTGGTTGGCCTCTGAATACTCGCCCAAGTGCAGCGACCTGAGCGAGGCTCAACGGGTAGGACCCTGTTAAGGATCATCACCACTAGAGTAGAAAGCTGGCAACTATGCACACAATTAGACATGTTTCCTTTCAGTAGGTCAACATATTTGTAATTTAGATTTCAAGTAATTACAAGGTATTCAAGGGCACACACGAGTGGTATTTCTCAATAAGAACTTGCATGCCCATAAGTATATCAAGTAGCGAATACTTCTCTAAACTGAGATACCCCGAGTCATATATTAAAAATTGCATCAAAACAGCTATACTGATGTGATCTAAAAAATCATACTTGTCCAGCAAAGTTTCTTTTGCGGTTACAAAATAAAACTCTCGATACCAAAACTTGGTCAAACTCCAGATTTCCAAACGACTTATCACTTCAAAGGCTGTAAACCTTAAAGCGCCGTAAACGTTCTTTTGTTGCTTATGTAAAAGTAATAGTTTTTTTAGTAATAGTTTTCGTGAGTGGAACGCAATGTCACTTTTAGACTGCTGAATGCAGCGAAAAGCGAGGCACAATCAATTATAAAAATACTAGCGGGCATGCATGCACTGAAGAAAAATATACAAATTTATGTACAATGAAGAATCTGCGCCAACACAAAAGCAAATCTCTTCGGACATGGAAGTAGTGACAATATCAGTGATAATATTAGCAATCTACCATCTCAAAAGATTAGGGCATTATATAGGACATGTCGAAGGTCAGCCCAACAAGTGTGCCTTTATTGGTTTTTTGAAGGAAGATCCAGATGAATATCAGCTACCTCATCAAGTATTGAGAGTCCCAACTTATCAACAAGAAATTGCAAATGCTAAATTCCTAGTACGTGGCAAATGCAATCAAATCAATGACGATGCTCTTTTGTTTTTTAAATAGCTTTCGCAGCAAGCTTTTATTATAACAACAATTCTATACAAAGTATACTGATGTTTATAAGGTGCTGTGGGGTGTGTTGAAGAAAATATATATATATTCATAATCTCGATGACGCAAGGTTATTTTCCGCATTTCGATGGGAGCGAAATGCGAAAACACCCGTGTTCTTAAATTTAGGTGCACGTTAAAGAACCCCAGGTGGTCCAAATTTCCGGAGTCCCCCACTACGGCGTGCATCATAATCAGATCGGGGTTTTGGCACGTAAAACCCCATAATTTAATTTTTAAAGGTTATTTTTGAGTGGTTCCCCACAAATACCAGCAGTAGTGTAAGCAAGAGTGTTCGAAATGATAGTTGATGACAATTGTTTGTTTTACATTCCGTACACGAAGCCAACAAATTTCCACATCTACGGAAAAAAAAAACCGTATTAAAAATTTTGTAAGTCAACTGATCATGTCTCTTCGCATGTGAATGTCCCGGGGTACAGCCCCCTGTACACTTTTTCAGAGAGTTGAAACTACGTGTTTGTGTCATCGGATGGATTTCCCTGGGTCGACACCATTTTCTTCTCTCTATGCGTTGGCTTAATGGCAGGCCACCGAGAGTTACGCTGCCTTCTTTGTCGCGTAAACGGCCATTGTAAGTGAGTGGTATGTCACGCGAGGTTATACGGCTCGTCACTGTTCTGTGTCTTGGTGACTGTTGACAGTCTCAGGGCGTATAAGGTGGTATCGTTGATTAGGCATGACTAGAAGCACGAGTAGCGGAGACCCGCCCATCTGGCGGCACATGGTCGATAAAAGTTCTCTACAACTAATAGTCCGCGGTAGACGGCACGAACTCGCATTTTAGCGCACCATTCCCACCCTTAGCAAAGTGTGCTGGGGCTTTAACACTTTTTTTTGCATCCCTAAAATAATAAAAGATGACCTTATGTTTGCTATGTCACGTGGCTCTCAAGAATACTTAATAATTGTCAGTTTTGTGTTTACAGCAAACGTGCATGCTGTAGCAAACGTGTTCATTAGAGAACACAAGAATGCCATGCGGATTTTTTGTGTTCTCTAAAGAACGAGGTAAGATAATGCAGCCGCAAGTACATCCTTTCTACTCTTGCAGTACGGTTTTTATCTAGGTACTAGAATATGCGTGATTTAATTTGGTTGTTTATTCGGAAACTAATATTTAATGTTGAAGTATTGGCTGTGCTGCTAAGGCCATACGCATTATACCAGTGCCGTTCCGTTCAGCCGAAAGCTTGTGCGGTGAATATGCGAGGGAAAACCTACTCACCATTTGATATTCGCTAAATGAACTTGCCGTTCCTTTTGGCGCATGTCCTCTCCAAGAACCCTTGCTTTAGTAAAGGTTTAGTGCCGGGTGGGGCTACTTTCAGTCTATAAAGTTTACCTACGCTTTTGCGTTTCGACTCTTAGACGGGCTTCATTCGCTGGAGGGAGCTACTTCAGTCCGCTCTCTTGGACAGAGACATGTCCAAGATGTCTGTCTGCTATCCGGCGCCCCGCAGCAACGTTCCTCCCGCGGGAGCCGTCATGAACTACGTGGTCTTCCACATGCTCATGGCGCTAACCCCGTTTCTCGGTCAAACACGGAGACGCTACAACTGGAGCAGCATCGCTTACGGTCGCACAATAGGCCACTACCAGAAGGTGACGCCCGAGGCTGCTTGCGTGAGGATGATGGACCGCTTCCAGCCTCGCCTTCTAGCCAGGCAAGATTCGTTTGATCTAGACATACGCCGCTGTGGTTGCATATTTGCAGGGGCTTATTTATCTACTTACAAGTCTTAGCACTGAGGTTGTTCTTGACAAGTTACTAACTAGCGCTTAAGATATTCTTGTATGTGATACTTTCTGTGCTGCTGATATAACGTATACGAACTGCTGCCGGTTCGCTCAGTTTCACCTACAGAACCAAACATATCGTACGCATTTTAATCTTTGGAGACATTCATACCACATATCCAAGCTGTCTTTGAAAGGTCGAAACTTGTTCAAGAACTCACGAAGTACGCGAGAAAGAACGCCTGACTTGAGTACCAATGTTTCGACGGGAGAAGCTGTCTTCAAGCAATATCCACGATGTTATGTGAGTCAGATCAACGATGATAGCGTTAAATTAACCAGAGATAAGCATTGATCAGGAAGCAACAGAAAGAAAAATGCAGCAGATCTAACGACTTGGAATCTACATACAGCTAAGCTTTGTGTGAGTGCACAAAGAGTCGAAACAAGAGTTTGCTTGCTCCCATTGTTTAGAGAGGCAAGCATGTTCACATCTCTCTTGGCAATCAGCGCCCCCACCGACAAAGCAGACGGCGCGGGTAAACAGTACATTGAGCAGGCTGTCAAACACGAGACGCGCGCTTCATACCGATAGCGGGGCGCCCTTGCGTTGTTCTGGTTCTTTTTTTTTTCTCGCACTATGCACTACCGCGAAGGTAGACAAAAATACCCCCCTCCGCATAAATCACTGAATAAACTGGAACAGGTGACCTGGAGACAGTTGCAGACTGGCTCATTTGCCAACCCTCACAAGTATTCCCTAATATATCCGGGCTGCTTCTCACCTAAATGCAAGAACTGCGACGCCTATAAAGCGGACCTGACACATATATTGAGCGACGGCCCCGGGCTCAAACCTAGGGCGGAACTCGAACTTAATAACACTTCAGACTGGGAGGTAGCGGTGTCCAACTCGGATCCCGCGGTCTAGCTGCGGACCGTCAACTGGGCTTTGGAGGTCGTCGAAAGTCAAGGGCTTACGGCCACCTCACGCCGCCTAGCAGAAGAAACCCCGTAATTTAAATAACTCTGCATCTTACGAAAATAAAGTTTTCCCTCCTCCTCCTCCTCCGCACGTCCGCCACCGCCGCTACCGCCGATGGATGGATGGATGGATGGATGCTATGAGCGTCCTCATTGAAATAGGGTGGTGGGATGCGCCACCAAGCTCTTATTATGTTGCCCAATGCCCTGCCTATGTTTTTAAAAAAATGCAAAGTATTCCTATAACTAAACGTTCTGAACTTCTATTTGGGAACTTCGTTTTTGCACGTCTCCGTTGTTTGTCGTCTCCCTACTTTTCTGCCACCAAACTTCCAATCGCCTCTTACTAATCTCTATTGCGGACATGTTTACTTTCTCCCTGCTACCGCTAAAGCCAAGGCCTTCTAGGAGGCCAGAGCCATGGTGATGATGATGGTGATTTATTGGCCTCCCCTTTGAAACGGTGCGGTGACAAATAGTCACCTAGCCTGCGTGATTAGGGCGATTAGGGTACGGAGGGGCGGAGGCGAGCGTCATCTGGTGGTGGTGCAAGCATGCCAGCGGCGGTGAGGTCGGGCTCGTGTCCTCCACTGTGATTGGTTGGCCTATTTGGGTAGAGAACAGTCACGCCTCAGCACACATGGTCACGAAAAGAAAACCTGCGTTTTTAAAATACGAATGATTCCTTTCCCTCACACGCAAACCTTGCAACGCCCTCCTGAACGTAACAATTCCGATCCTACGAAAGTACAGCAAGCTTCCCTTACACTTCCTCTAACGTTATTACACTGTCAAATTTACCCTCTGCAAGCCGCGCATTGGTGAAATGGAACAGAAAAGTCACTGTCAGATTAAACAGACGACGTCATGGTTACTGGCCAAAAGGTTTCCTAAAGAAGTTCGCGAGCATGTTAACAAGACAGCCCACTACTTTCCTTCAATACCCAGTGAAATTATACGAGGACTGTGAAAGAGGCACACATGGAAAGCGAATCACAAGTAAATGTTATCGGTGAATGCGCATAAAGATACATACAGAACAAATTGGTAAATAACAAGCGGCACATGTACAGCTGATCCTCTGGGTACATCGATAACGAACTAAAACCTTGGTACTTGACCGCAAAAAAAAAAAAAACGAAGCGTGGTACCAAAATCAAGAAACCTAGACAGGTACCTGGACATTAACGTGTACTAAGGAAAGATATGCTCTAACTGAAACCACAATTCTTTGCCGCCAAGAGTGAATTAAGGTTGCTGATAGACTGGTGCCTTTCCCTTTCAATATACAAAGCTTTCATTCTCGGTCTAATGTTCTGGTCTTTATGAGAAAACAAAATCGTAGTTTCCTTGATTATTGTGTGGCATCCATACTTTCTACAATACGCAGGCAACTGTAAACGTCTCGAAGCACCCCAAGAAAACACGTGCTCTTTTATCCGCGCATTTACACAATGACATGGTTCGCCTACATACACATACACATAGGACAGTGGGAGCCTGTAAACAACGTCTGTTCTGCAACGAACATAAGCATTCGCAAACTTGTCGGGACACTAGTGCACCCTGGAAGGTTTTTTCGATATCAACGCCCACCAACTAGTGAAAGATTATCCTCAACTACCAGGGAAATAAAATATAGATAATCCTACCTCACTCATGAGTTTCATACATTTCTTATGGGGAATACAGAACTCTTTATATGTTGGCAACAAACATAAAAAGAAAAATATTTGAAGTTCTGTAGGTTGATATCTGGCGAAGACACTATCCCTC